>NC_056727.1:1220967812-1221035043 GCF_019279795.1 Protopterus annectens
AGAGGTAGCATTCAAGGAAATAGGACAATTTGTCTTTTGCTGAAACAAATGAAAACACTCACCCATGGGGTTATTCAAGTAAAGGTATTCTTAAAGAGGCATTTAAACTATACTTCAAGATTATGCAACTTTACATAATACAGACCAACCACAACAGGACAGAATTTTCCTAATAAAAATATAATTTCTCCTTTAACTAATGATTCAGAACATTTCAGTGAACCAGAGCTGAAGGGTAAACAATATGTCAGACCAGACTGTGAAAGCAAGCATTGCAGCCTTGCAAAGGGTGAGTCATTCTGGAGCTGTGAAAAAAAATGCCTGCTCTTTTCAGCAGAAAATGAGACAGAAGTGCAGTGAACTGTTAAGACCAGAAAACTAAACTGAAGAAATTATTTCTGGTAGTCACGTACTTCTAAAGATGATCAAAGTGATTAAAGTCTCTCCTCCTGTGTCTGCCTGCCATCAAATCTCCCCCATCAATTTAACTGTCTTGGTTATCTTGGTGAGGGGAGAGATGACCAAAACAGGCTACATGCGGACAGCCATGGATGTGACAAATCTCCTCACCAGCATCCCGGCAATGAGGGCAAAGACATCTATTACTGCCAAACCAGTACCTGCATCAATACAGGGGAATCCAATGCCCTCCCACTTAAGTGTGCATGTGCATTCAGACACATGCCTATGAGGGCTAACATTACCAAAGTAGCATCCCCAAATCTACATCCGAGTCCTTGTCCATGGGTGTTGGGCAAGGAGACTTGCACAAGAGCAATGACTAGAGATCTTTCTTACTCCCTTATCAGAGGAGTGAGCTGGTGTAAGTGTAAGCTGCTGAACTCCCACCATCTGCAGCCTAACCCTTCCAGCACTCAAACTATTCCAACTTAGTTCTCTAGGTCAAACCAAAAGTTTCATCCTTGTACACCCAAACGGACGGGCTCATAGTGATTACGAATTTTAAAAATGCATGCAATTTCCTGGATTTTTTTTTTTTTTAATAACAAAAGTTGAACCTATACAAAGTGCAAGAACAAAAGTATCTTACTTAACTGAATGTACAACCTGTTTCCATACAGTGAGAATAATAATGGAACAATGATACCAAGACCAGTTTCAAAAGCAGACTGTCAATGGTTCACATCAATAATTAAAATCTGTTCCAATACCTACATAATTTTCAATATAATGTAATTTCTGGATCAAGTGTAGTATGAAGCATTAAATTTATGTTTTTAACCAGTTTTGTGGCAGAGCACAAATCAAAATTTAACTTTCAAATAATTTAACAGCCTGCCCAGCTTCTCTCATCAATAACTTACCTTACTAATGTGTCAGGTCTGCTAAGCTGATTATTAGGTATACAGTTCTCCATTAAGTCTTTGTGGTTGCTCGAGGTTTTACTAGTGCATTTCTGCTTTTTTTCATTCTTGCTTGGCAAAGAGGGAATACTCCCATTAGATGCACTGTGGTTTCGGGGTGAGGAGTTCCCCACCCCAGTAGCGTTTTTGTAATTTTTTGATGATGCACTGTATGAGTCCTCTTTTAAGAGGTTTTCTGTACTTCCTACAAGATCATTATTTAATCTTTTATTAATATGGTTTTCCATATATTCAATTTCTTGAATTTTAGTTTCTACAGACTGTAAAATATTGTTATTAATCCCAAGATTGTGTTTTTTGGCATCTTTCTCTTTCCCTTTTTCTCTGTATTCTAGTTCTGGTAATGTTGTGATGGTCACTTTTTTGCTGGATGGGATCCCTCCATTGTGATGTGAAAGCAACGCTCCATCCACTTCTGGCATTCCTTTGGCTGCTGCTAGAACATAGAAAAACAGTATTAACCAGTTAACCAAACAAGTATTAAGTGATTAAAACATTTATTTTAAACCTCATTAAATTTTATTTAACCTCTACAAACCCTCCTTGAAAGTATCCCGTAATTAAATTACAAACCCTCCTTAGCAGATTAATTTCCCATTACACATCCATATTTTCAGGTGGGGTATACAACTTGCACTGCCCTTAATGGCAAAATGGGTTCATTTTGCTGGTTGTTACACCTTAAATGTCATATCCTTACATTGTTTATGATTGGGTCTACAACCATAAGTAATTTACTATGTATCTGAGAAATATGGAAGTCAAGAAATTCAACTCAAAAGCAGAATTAAGCAGAGGAACCCTGACATACAACTTAAGAATACAACACAACAGCTACAAACAGAAATCCAATCACAATTCTTTGTAAAAGATAGATAGCACTTCAGCAGCTCTGAAACTGTATTCACAGCAACAGAATAAAGTGAAAAGCAATCAAGTGTTTTACAGCTTTGAAAGCTTTAACACTGTACTAACTCGTATAAAGTGGCCATAAGTAATGTATCTGAAAACAACTTTGAAAAGCTGTTCACTTCACTATGCCACAGTCCACTTACTACCCATGTGCAGTGCAACAAGTACATTTCAGATCCTTTGCTGTGATGGCTGCCACGTGTGCTACAGAGGAGATGAGTTTATTTTGGCATTTGAAGACTTCTGAGCAAAAAACCCAAGTTCTATACTACAATTGTTATTGGTTTGCAAGTTAAAAAGCATAAAAGCATAGCCTGTACTTAGCATACCAGATGATCTGCAGGTTTCTTTGCAGTGGGCAAGTGTTGGGATTTCCTCTTCTCATATTTCCAGATAGTCAAGTCAAATTTTCTCTCATTCCTAAACTTGGGGAACAGATGGCTTATGAGCACCTACACTGTAACACCATGCAATCAACATACAACTCCTGCATGTCCACACGTTACACCATCCATACAATGAAGTACAACATGAAATACATGGTAATCAAAACTTAATATATTATACTCAAATTATAAGAAAATCCATGCTCAAAAGCTGGTCTGAAAGAACACTAGTCGTTATGCATCTACTACATATTGCAAATACAGATCTCTGACAGCAGTACTTTCCATCAAGCAGATTGCGGATTCATGGCTGAACAATGCCATTAGCAATACACTCCAAAAAAGGAGTTAGTCACTCCCACTCCCTCTCCACCTGGAAGACAGATAACCACCTGTACGTCCACATCTCCAGGTAAAACTGAAGTGGCAGCTACCAAATCTAGAGAAGCTTTCCTCCCCCTGGACCCTGCTCAGAGGGCAAGAAATGGCCAGACTAGCAATTCTGGTATTTTTCAGACAGAACATTGGTTTAATCTTAACGAATACCTAACTTCAGTAAAAGAACAAAAACAGGGTTGTTAATAACAAGGCTTGCAGCTCTGATACTCAGCAAATGAAGATAACAGTCATGACAAAAATGTTTATTCAAAATAACCTTTATAAACAAAGAATCAAGAGGTTTGTAGATAATGGAGAAACCCATCAATCATGAACTCGCATACAAAGGATGAGCACAGCTAAAAGTGAATTACGATGTGGAACCTCTTCAAGAGGCTGCATGGCCAACTGGTGCTGGCAGCTTTTATCACCTCCTAAAACAACTAAATAAGCAAGGCACTGACTGATATAAAGAGACGTTTTTCTAAGAAAGAAGGATTTTTCTACCTTGAACTAATAGTTTTTTTGTACTGCTAAGGACTTGAGAACAAAACAATACCCTGCTTGACCAACACAGAACAAAGAGGAATTCTAGTTTTTCTTCTCAGAGTTTTGTGATGACAAATGAACCTAGAGAAACAATGGTAAGGTGCACAAGAATCTTCCCAACAACAAAAATGCAGCCATCAAAATCTACCCCCCCCCCATCTTGTTGAACTATACATGAAGAACACGGGGAGATCACATTCTCCTGCTCGTGATGATGAGCCATGGAGTGTCCCACTCCTGGAGTATCCGGATCAGGCAAGACTTTTAAAACCTTAGCATTAGGAGAGGGCTGAATATGTAGCATAGGAAATCTACCACTGCATTAATTTTTCCCGAGACATCATCTAAATACACAGGAAAGTGAGAAAATCCTGTCCTGTTTATGCCCCATATGCACCCTAGCTGTTAGACTGGAGCAAACGGGCTCTCCATAAATTTACTTTCAGAGCCTTTAAGGCCATGAGGACCAAAGTAGTTCTGTTTTGGAGGTCCATTTTCTCCACACTCAAACAGGAAAAAACATATGCTCTGCAGTCTATTAAAGCCTCCACCATGGTTCTACTTCAGGAAAAGGCACAAAGTCTGATCAGTGGGAATGGTCCAAAATGCAACAGGTACAGTTCAGTGACTAGATTAAAACACGAAAATGTCCATGGTGGACTGATGGCTAAGGCCATTAACACTTCACACAGCCTAATGCAACACGCACACTTGCATGAAAACAAACTACAGTGAAGTCCAGGTACTTCTAGACTGGAAAAAAAAAAATTACGACAGGAGGATCCTTCTTTGCACCATGTAGGCGGTCAAAAACAATGACAACTATGGCCCTCTCGACTGGCAGGACTGACACGAGACAGTACATAATTTAGCTTTAAAGGAGCAATCCTCTGAAGGACGTCCTGCACAGACTTCTCCCAGCTTATGGGGAAACTCCATGGATATGTAATCACAGACATGACTATGCCACAGATGCTAAAGTATTCCAAAAAATACGGCCAACAGAAATCTTCACAGAGATAGTGGAACATGTGTATTGCATTAAACAAGGCCTATAGCATCATGGGTAGCACCTTGGGAACAGAATTACTGGCAATATGTTTTACTGAAAGTGAAACTCATTCACGGCAAATTGGAAAGCTTTGGGGAGTGGTGTTAGAGATCCTTCATAGCAGTCTGGGACAGTTTGTTCTTTTAGCAACTTATACATAGCACATTTCCAACAATCACAATAAGATCCAGATCACATAAATTGAAACAAAATCGCTATCTGGAAAAATTCACTCCTACAGTCTTACTAGAACACAAACTACTTGTAGTAATCTATACACAAACGCACAAATATGCTTTTATACATTATTACTCACCAGGCCCATCCATGAAAATTCATTTTTCCAAACTAAGGGGAACCTAACTTGATACCATATTCTCAAATTTAAAAATAGTCTACCTGTAACCATTTGAATTACATCCAAGATTTCCACACATCCATAAACCAAATGGAGGTCAGGTGTATATTCTAGATACAACCTTCCATTCATTACCTGGATGATTTACATCATTTTATCCTGAAATCTTCTCTGTCATGGCTTACGAAGATAACCAAGCACAAATGGCACAAGACACCAGGAGCATTCATTTCTCAGTCTTAACATATGCATGATTTGAAAAAGAAAATGCTTCCTTGCTTTGTTCCCCCTTTACAGGGCAACCAAAAGAAATTTGTAGAACTTTTGAACCTACAGAAGAAAATTCTGCTCTCTATATTTTACACACACATTACATATAAAATGTTTATACGTACATGTCCGATATGTGTATACACAAATACATACACATATATATATATATAAAATGACTATGTATGTCTATATGTGTACACACACACAGACCCACGCACCTATATCTACGCACATACACAACCCCCCACACACACCTATACTGAGGCACGCACCCCCCCACACACCTGTATCTACATGCGCGCACACACCCCCACACACCTGTATCTGCACATGCGCTCACACATCCCCCACACACCTGTATCTGCACACGCCCACACACAACCTCCGCACATCTACACACACATCTATGCCCACACACAACCTCCACACATCTACACACACACACACACACATCACAACCTCCGCACATCTACACACATCTGCATACGCACACACACACACGTCTGCATACGCACAATCCACACAACCCACACATCTACACACACACAACCCACACATCTACACACACACAATCCACACATCTACACACACACAATCCACACATCTACACACACAATCCACACATCTACACACACAATCCACACACACCTACATATACATATATGTGTGTATATATATATATATATATATATATATATATATATATATATATATATATATATATATATATATACATATATACATATATATATATATATATATATATATATATATATATATATATATATATATATATATATATATATATATATACATACATATATATATATATGTGTGTGTATATATATATATATATATATATATATATATATATATATATATATAGATAGATAGATACATATATATATGTATATACACAACATTTTTATATTACGTGTATGTGTATATATACACACATACACATATATATATATATATATGTATATATACACACACACACACACACACATATATATATATATATATACATACATACATACACACACACATTTGGATATACACATATGCACAGACATACATACATAAATATATATGTATATGAGAGAGCAATCTAACATGAGGGGGACTGAGTGTGGTTTAATACCTCATCTGAAGGATGACAAAGTCTTATCTGCTTGATCTGGTGCAACTCAGGTGGATGTATAGGATCCCATGGCACCTATCAAAGAGAGTCGGTGAACATTAACAATACGACCCTAAGCTGACCCAGCTGTTCGGGATTTGGGAACTTATGTGGACAGTGACCTAACTTTTGACTAACATGTGTCCGATGTCGTAAGAAAGTCCTTCGAGATTACACAGCTTACAAAGACATTCTGTTTAGATGCAAGGATTTCACTGTCCTTTACTCAGCCTTCATTAGGCTAATCATGGAATAGAATATATCCTTTGGCATGCAACTGGAATACCCACAACGATTCCATACTAAAAGTACACAAAGCCTAAACATAACCTACATGGACAGACTCAAACCCGGTCACTATACTCTGTAATCAGACTGCTAAGAGCAGACTTGTGTCTGGCATACGAGACACTCTGACTTAATACGGATGAATTTAATAGACATCAGCAAGTCAAACGGCATCAAAAATACTTTGTCTAGGGATATAAACCTGCTCAATGTCAACATAAGAGCTTGAAGGGGCAGGTATATCTTGCAGTGGACACTACTGCTCTGGAACAGACTCCATCTACATAAAACAAATTTAATCCCTGTCCATACTCAAGTGCAACTTACATCTACAAAAAATTTACTCGAGGAATGCCCCTTGAGGCAGCTCCTAAATGTTTTATCCCATGCATGGGTTACTTCAAATTATCTATGGAATGATCCCAGTTATTCTCATTAGGGGTAATGCACAATTATTAACCATGAGATAGGCAAGACTGATCTCTAACCAAATTCAAACACAAAAAGGGAAACTGGCTACACTTAAAATGGCCCACAACGGTGGCTAGCCTACTACTTACTTGTGAAAGTCCCCCACTGCCCTGACCAAATTTCCCCCAGTAGTATAAATACCACCTCTCGTCTCACTGGAGAGGCTACTAGCCTAATGGGACAAACCTAGTTAACAAAGGCTAAATAAAATAAAATTAATATTAACCGTTATATACAACAGCTTGATATTTTTTCAATGTACATAGTTCTATACTCTAAATTTAGTCATGGCATAGTCTTGACTTTCAGAAGAGCTATTACCACAGTCAAGGGCATTAGGATAAAGTCTGCACAAATACTTTTATAGTCCTAAATTTTCCTGCACGTACCTACATCACAATTTGATACTGTGCTGAACTTAAATGGCCTGGATGACTGTTCTCCCATGCACCAAGATCTTCTGGAAATCTCTAAGAATACTTCTGTACACACAGTACACTACATAGAATGTCAGCAATTCTACCTGCATCACGAAACAGTGCACTACAGAAGAGATAGTTGGGATCACTTTTTTGGGTCTCAACTGAAACTAAAAAAAACTGCAGTCGAAATACTAACTCAGCACAAAGTAAAAACTGACAAAGCAGCGTTCCTGCTGAGCAAGAATATTCATAACCCCAAATTAACTTTTCTGGGGTTGATTTTGCTGGTAGCAAAAAAAAAAAAAATTACAATCACATGGAAGTCTAAAAAGCGTTCTCATTATGAAGAACTTACAGAAATTAAGATAGACAGGAGAATTAAGCTTCATAAGGGAGGGAGGAGACAAATCTGATTAATAAATGGCAAATGTGGGAGCTTGACGAATAACTGAAATATGAATTATGTCAACAGCAACTATAAACACACTGCTTACAAAAACATGTTTGATTCTTGAATTCAGCCCCAAGAAGAATGCATATGCAACTGCTAATGCTGAAGTGTTAGGGACATGATATAAATGGTCTAGCAAGTCTTCACAGTTGTAAAACTAGCACTGGGGACAAGTCTGATTCTATTACTCAAGGTCACTAGTTAAAAACAAGACCACCAATTTAAAGCAGTATGTCAAAAGACCAACCACTGGAGAAGAGAGAAAATCATGCACGAGGACTGCATAGTTTTCCAAGTTTCTATATATAGACTAGTCTTATTTACAAAAAATTAAACTTGCAACATCAGTGAGTACTATCATGACTATGCATAACAAAGGTATCACCTCTGCTGTTGGCGTCTGTCTAACTTGACAAAGTAGAGACGTTCCCTCAGAGAAGCCAATATTTCTCAATGGCAGTTTCTTACAAATATTTTAGTCAAGTGTAGCATACAATCTCAATACACAGACTTTTTTCACAATACCCATGTACACATTTAACAATATTCAAAATCTAATGCACCCATAAATTCCCACACTGAAAATAAAGACTACTTCGCTCAGAAAACTGGTATATACGTGATCCTTTTGAAGTGCAACTCACCAATCTACAAAATACTAAGTAACAAAGAATAGCAAGCAACCAATGTTAACTAAAATTTCAAATTACAGTAATAACTTTACTATTTATCAAAAAGTTACCACACCACATTCTCCAACTATAAAAAAAAATAGATCTATTCTTAAAATCTTGATGCCTTACTAAGCCTGCCACCTATCCTGCATAACAGATCATTCTAGTTGGCTGACCCCTTTAAACATGTAATACCTAGTCTCTGAATATTAAATATACTATTATACTAAGACTGCTTACAATCCAATAGAATTTAAATAATGTTGTCACTTTAATCAAAAGAAAACTTAACTGGCTTATATCAGTACTATTCTAATTAGCAGTCTATAAATGTTGACTGCAATTACAGCTAATAAATCATTAGTAGCCAACTGTTCTCTCATTTTTAAAGTGTGTGTGTGTTTGTAAATTATAACAGGATCTCCTTTCAAGGAAAAGAAAACTGCAGTCAATCAAATTCTTTACAGCATTCAGACACGGGTGTAAAGATGCCTTCACCTGTATTTAAGAACTCATTACTTGCTGATTTAAGACAAAGCAGTCCAATTACCATCACATGGAATGTGCATCTCTAACAATCACTCTTCAATATGACTGAAGTTAGTAGCACATTTTCATTAAATGTCCTCTTGATAGAGACCAATATAAATTGAGCAAAAGTCTTTAACCAGTGAGGTTAATACAACCATGCCAAATTAATGTTCATGAGGAATAGTTTTCAGCCTTCCAAATCTATCATGCTCCAACCATATTGCACAGAAATGATTTTGCTGCTCCTCCCGGTAATCCTCCACTTCAAGGAGAATTTACAGTCTTCCTGCTTGGAAAAACTCAGTCCAACTCGTTCTGTTTATGAGAAGACGAGTAATAATGGTCTTAACTTGGCATTTGCCTGCTCTGAACACTAAACATTCCATCTGGAATAGTAGAAAAGGTAATGCTCCTGGATTCAATTTAAAGGAGAGTACACAACTCTGCCCTCCCTGCCTCTAATCCTGGATTACTTAGCAGATCTACTCCACAGAGGCCTATCCTTCTCCTCCATTATCCTCCATTAAAATCATGCCTCTGCCATTTCGGCTCATTACAACACTGAGCCAACCTCTCTTCTCTCACCCTTTTATCAAACAGTTCCTGAGAGGGGCAAACAATTTACGGCCACCAAGGAGAGCACCCATCCCTGCTTGGGACCTTAACTTTGTACTGGAAAAGCTCACGCTACCCCCCCTTTGAGCCTGCAGCATCAGCAGAGTTAAAATTCCTCTCTTGGAAAACAGCCTTGCTTCTGGCCATCACTTCAGCTAGAAGAGTGTCTGAGCTAAAAGCACTTATGGCTGTGGAACCCTTCATTATTTTCCATACTGACAGGGTTTCCCTAAAGTGGTGTCCAGTGCGGCTCTCAACCAATCTATCCATTTGCCAACTTTCTTCCCTAATCCTCAAAATAAAGCGGAAAGGATCCTGCACTCCTTGAACGCGCACAGACAGCTCAGATTCTACCTTGATAGGACTAAGCCCTTCAGGAAATCTGACCAGTTACTAGTCAGCTTTGTACCAAGGGCAGAGGGCAAAGCCATTTCAAAGCAAACAATTTCCAAATGGATAGTACACTGCATCCATTTCTGCTACAAGTACAATGGGAAACCAACCCCTCAGGGGGTCAGAACACATTCCACTAGGACACCTTCTACCTCTACAGCATTCTTCAGAGGAGTCCCTACCAGAGACATCCTGGAAGCTGCTACCTGGAGTTCTGTACACACCTTCACCAAGCATTACCACCTGCCTATCTTTTTAAAATCCACGGTGGGTGGGTTTTGCAACAGCAGTCCTGCAAGGCGTACTAGCCAGCCCCAACTCTTCTTGACTGCCTCCACCCTTCTTCAGCTTTGGGAATGTACCCAAGTGTGATGACTGCAACAGTGAAACACGAGGAACATAGTACAGTTGTGTACACTTACCATAAATGTAGATGTTAGAGTATTCAGTGTTGCAGTCCTGGTTTCCCTCCCTCCCTCCAGCCCCCCCCCCTTATCTCTCTCTCCTCTCTATGTCTATTACTCGCCCCTTTCAGGGATATTGGTATTTACTTTTTACTGGTGGTGTTTTCCCCACCATAACTTGGCTCCCTATTTGGGGGGCTCCTGACATTTGGAACAAGAAAAACTGATGTAATGGCGTCGGCTGCCTGAGTATCCTGTTTTTAATACCCCTGATGACTTGACGTCAGTCCTGGAGCTACAACATCCGATGCAGAAATACTAAGTCTCTGGTATTCTGGCCGACTGAGGGCTACCTGCAGGCAGATAACCCAATTCCAATATTCCATCTACCAAAGACCCCACCACCAAGGAAAGCAGAAAGTGACAGTCTGTATTTAAATGTTTGCCTCTTACATACACAGAAAACAAAAAAAGAAAGTAGTGGTCTTCAAACTTTGTTGAGCTCGGTCACATTTCCTAAAAATCATGAAACCCAGGTAGTGCTCCAAAGCAACAAGTCTGTCACAGACAAGCGATCCTCCATAACAAAAAAATCAGAAATATTTTAACAATGTTAAACATATCAGCTTTTACATACCGAAAAGTAGGTGTGGAAAATGTACGTATTGTTTCAATTTAAACGGGCCTATTCAAGGCAAACGGTATAAATCGGGCCATAAAAGTGCATTTTAGAACAAGTACCTACTCACACATCCTACTACTGATTAGATCAAACTAAATCCTAGTTAAGGAAAACACTACCTATTTGCAACCCACATTCCAAAATTAGCTATTAAGAAAAGCATAAAATACACAAAAAGACAACTAAAATTACTTTCAGCTACCTAATGCAATAAAGCCTTCATCAGGTCTGTGACAAGAACTAAGATCAAGAAAACACATTCCGCTATCTAACCATAAACAGAGTAGAACACTAAATATAAAAATACATCTGTCTAATATCATCTAGCAAATATTCATCCATGTGCATCAGTGTGCATAAAAAACTAACAGCTCAGAAAAATTTCACTGTTTCACAAAAAATAAAGTTTTTATGTTTACAGCCCCAAAATATGTTCATACAATGAAAACTAGTAGAAAAAAACATACAAAAAATACAGAAACAGAAGATGAAATAAACTAGTAATGTATAAAATTTTGCAGGTGTGTGCAAGAAATGTCCACCAGTATGGTTAATAGGGGAATTATACCAATACTGCATGGTAATAGTGGCATAAATTCAAAATGCACTTTTTTCACCATTTAAATCTCTGGTGTGATGCAATAAATCTACACAAACACAAACATAAATGGGTCATGCAACAGTATACTGTCTGATTGCAATGTCACAATATTTGTTCATTTTCATAGTATGATTCAAAAACTTGACCAAAACTGTTTCCTACATTATCTTTTTGATAGAATGGCAACTGCACTGCTTTCTAAACACTTAGCTTTTCATGAAGTCAGTCAGCAGTTCACTCTGCCATCTTAGACTGACAAATCCATCCCTTCCACTAACACTAACCAATCACACTTTGTGCCTTACCCAAAGCCAACACAACATGCTCAAACTTCTGCACCTCCCTCACAAATCTGTTTGGCCTGCATCACAGCAGTGCACTCAGAGCCTGCCTTCAATTTTAGCCAATGCCATATGTCAAACATACAGGCAACTGATCCTGTTAATTGCTACAAATCTTACTTTTGCCATCTGGCACAATACCCAATTCTCCAAAATTTGGTTTAATTCATCTTTTTGGTATCTTGTATCACAAATGCTTTGGTTGAGCTGGCACCTCAGTCAACAAAACTCAGTGGCTTTCAAACCAGCATTCTCTATACTTTCTTCCATTTTGTCTACCACTTCTCAATACACACAATACAATTTTTCAAAAACCTTGCCTTGAATGACTTAACTTTCAAAATGAGAACAATTGTATAAAATATACAGCATATCCTGAGGAGAACCAAGTCCATGTAAAGCACTGCAAGAGTTCTGAGTGCTTGCTTCCTCTTTTTAAAGATGCTTCCCTGGTTCCTGGAAGACCAAACTAAAGAATGCTACTATGGAAAACAGCATCTTGAATTGTCTGTCTCTGCTCAACCTTGAGAGGAGCATGTCAATCATACCAGCAGGTTTGGCAATACACAAACCTGCTGTCTTGGCAACAGCAGAATCAAAATCAGACTAAGTGAAAGCTTACTACAGAAGCCATGGCAAACAAATTTTCCAGATCATTCCTAATCTCCGATTCAGAGAAGTTTGCCAGCTTTTCACAAAACTTGTACTCTGGGAAGGCCTAGACACCGAACATATAATTAAAGAACAAGTCTCATGATAGCAGAAGAGACCACCCTTCTGCCACTAAACCTTAAGGTTTATCCGGTGCCAAACTGCAGAGGTTGTGAGCTGATGGAGCCCATTCTGGGCTGAACAGCTCGCAAAATAATTTGCCCTGGGATGTACAGTCAGAGTGCCATTCCATTCCATGACTTTATATAGAGCATCTGCCTTTCTGGAAGTAGAACAAGACAGTTTCAGAAGCAAGGCTTCAAAGTGCCCTTTTTCAGAAGACGCCTGCGAGGGAAAAATTCTCCATCACTAGATCCAGACACGCAGACCTGGCATTGGACACCAGTCACCACCTTAAACAGAATACGTAAGCTTTAAACTTGCCTCTTTAATGACAGTGGATAGACAGATGAACTACTGGTACGTCAGGCAAGATTTCATGATATGATCCTTTTTCCAGCCATTACAAGCAGTACATATGTCAGCCCAGGCTAGTAATATGAAAATAGAACATCTGTAAGCTTTTGTAGTCTTCACCACTGAACCCAAGAATTTTCCTAAAATAAAAACAAACAAAATCTGAACTCTACGAACAGCAGAAAAACGAAGTACAACAGCTAAACGTTTCAAAAATGTCTTTCATTTGATGCCACGATGTGCATTTGCTAGAAGCCCTGAACAAACGAATGAGGCACATTTCAAATGTTCAAAGCTTAAAATATTGGGAAAGAAAATCAAGACTTTAGAAATTACCAAGAAAAATCTTGAAAAGTCCTGTCATGCACATACAATTAGGAAGCTTTTTCCCCCCAAATATGCACAGTTCATGCTAAAATCTTACAACACCCTCCTCAACGTAGCTTATGAACACATCCACCCTCCTGTCTAATGTCAAGACAACTGTGCGTATATACAAAAAATATTCTGATGCAGTATTTGACAATGCAAAAACCTGCAGTTAAATTAACTGGTGACAGGATTACTAGACATTCTGATCAAATAAAATTAAATACCAAGCAGTCAAAGAAAAAAAAAAAACTTTCAAAACTGAAAAAAGTTCAAATGTGAAAATCTCTGAAAGTAGTTTTTCAACCTGTTGGGACGCACAGCAACATGCAGACAAATCCTTCAAATCTAACCCTTAGCCTAAATAGGCAGACTACAGTCTGCAAATATATACCAATAAAGGTGAAAACTAAAGCCAAATACAGCCATTACAAGCCAAGCCATTTGGCTAATGATTTAAAAGGATGTACAGAACTTCTGAGTTGTAACATCAGGAAACATTTCACTTTAGTGGTTAACTACTGTGACTGTAGTGTACAGGGTCCTGGGTTTGAGTCTTGCAGAGGGTGTTTATTACCCAAGGATCATGTCAGTCACCCTGCTAGACAGGGGTCAGGGAAGTAAATAGTGTGGGAAGAAATAGCCAGAGAATTATGGCTAGGCTTGTATAGGCCCTAGGGCCGTTAGCCTAGTACCAACCTATGAACCAGGTTGAGCAGGCATGATCTACCTTTCACAAAACCAAATTGTTGTGAGATCTAGAGTTTGGGGATTCCCTACATCCTTGTTAATTAGGTCCATGATGATGAGCTCCATTGCCTTACATATCAGACTAGTCAGGTTAATGGGCAATTTCCAGGGTCTGTAGTAGCTCCTCCTTTATGGAAAGGGTTGACTGAAGCAGTTCGCCATTCAGTAGGGACAAAGTCTGAGGTGAGGCTGTGACTGAACAGGGCACACATATGTGGTGCCAGTTCACTTTGTAATTCATGCAGAACACAGCCAGGGATATTGTCAGGTCTCATGGAAGCTGTATTCTTGGTCTTGGACAATGCAGCTTTAACCTGTGCTGCAGTAATGCTGGGTGCATGGCATTCTTCCGGTATTGAGATTGGTCCTTTGGAGGGGTGGGGTAAAGTTGGCACTGAAAATGTTGGTCCGTATGTTGGCAATATCTGTTGGCTCAGTACAGCAGGTACCATTGTGCAGTAACTCTGAGCAAATCCAGGAAATGCCATGGAGATTCTTGATACAACTACAGAAGGCTCTGTGCGTTTTTTGGTGTCTGCCGCAATTCTGCCTTCATAGCAGATTTTGGAGGTTTTGATGAGGGATCTCAACTTTTTTAGGCTAATAAGGGAATTTTTCCAGTCGTGGGACTTTGCCTTTTCTGCAAAAGTTTCTTCCTTCTGTTGTAGAGTTTATTAATGGCAGACCACCAACAGATTTTTTTCCTTTTTTTGGGAGGACAGCATCTTGGTTCTGTTGAGTATGGCTAGTTCCATGCATTTATGTAAGTGTTCGTACAGTGCACTGGTGTATGATTCGGCAGTCATGCATCTATTTTCCATTGGCATGGGTGCCATGAAGTTAGCCCCCTCTGTTTTCAGGAGTTCAAAGTCAGCTTTGGAGAAGTTTTTCATGGTGGATACCTTTGTGGGGGTGTGTGGGTGAGATGTGGATTTCCATGGTAGTTAGTTTGTGGTCGGATCTAACTAGGGAGGAATTGACTATTGGTGTAGAGCAACAGTTGCCCATGTCACTAATAACCAGGTCAAGCATGTTGCTTCCTCTAGTGAGGGCAAGAATGAGCTGGTCCAGGGCATTGAAATTTATGAATTCCAGGAAGTGCTGGGCCAGTGCATTGGGTGCATGAGTAGTTTTCCCAGTTGACAGAAGGGTAGTTGAAGTCCCCTAGTGTTTTGTGTTGGATCTTAAGTTTCCAGGGTGCTTAGGAATGTGGAGGGAGTCTTGGGACATGGTTAGGGGCCTATAGCAGGCTACGACCTGAATTATCATCTTACCCAATGTTAGTTGTACCCTCAGACTATATTTATTTATGGCTGTTACAGTGGTAATTTGGTCTTTGGAACACCGCCTAAAAAAGGTACAATAGGGATGGCAAGACCCTTAGCCAGTACCCGAAAACCCAGGGTGACAGATGCAGGCCATCTCTGGCAAAGCACTGAGGTCTGTCAATCATGTCATCCCAAGCAGACTGGATCCCCTTTTAACTCATTACCATCCACTATGTTTAACACCTTTATTGTCACTCGATATCACTTAAGATACAGACATACATTACAAATAACCATACTGAAGTTGTACACATTTCACATTATCTATTCTATACCTACCAATCTAACATTACATAAATATACTGATCAACTCTTGCCTTCCTTTATATCTCCCTCAACATTATTCTGCATGCATTTTCCCCACAAATTCCACAATTTCTACTTCTATGCAATTTGCTTCTTCCTTTTTCAAAATACCCCAGTTCTAGTTATTTTACAATATTTAACGCTTCAAATAGTTTAGACGTTGATTTCCATTTTCTAGTAACTGCTTTTTAGTCAGTCACCAGAATTAAACTCAAGGCCTTACTACATCTAGGCAAGGCAGATCTTGCATCTGAAAAGAATAATTTCCTTAGTTACACTCATTTGCTTGCCCAATTTTTGTGAAGAGCACTCTACTGCCAACTCATTATACTCAGAGAACATATGTTCCCAGTTACCTCTTTCCCATCACACCTCTGACATATGCCATCAAGCAAAGAAGATTGGGGTGCAAAAAACACCTATGCAAACACTTCCAAGCAAAAATTCTAAGCTGTCAAGACTCTGCATACCTGGGAGTCATAGGTCCTACTGTTCATCTGTAAATTGCTCATCAAACCTCTTCCCAATATTTTCTAACCTCTTCTGATTGATTCTTATAGTTATGCAATATTGTATATGCCCTACTAATTGCACCTTTTATAACAGCAGTTTCTTTTCTAGATTCAACTAAACTCTACCAGAGCAGGTCTTTCACTTAAGATTTCCGAAGCCCTTTCTCTTGGCCTATACTCTACCAATTCCTAGTAGGGAAGGCAGTCTCTAGCCTGCAGTCCAAATGTCTTTTAGGCCTCATCCCATTCTATTACCTTTCCCTCTCGTTATTTGCTCCCAAAAACCTTTGTTCCTTTGCCAGGCTCCTCCAGTAAATTCCAGCCCCTTCTTGACTACTCTCTGTACCCCTACATGCAGTCATCCCTATAGGCAAAATTCCCTCTCCATTCTGCTGTTGGTGTAGCTCTTAGAATACTTCGCTACTTTAAGAATATTCTGTTTGGCTGCTTTTTTTTCTTCTTAATCATCTGCATCTAAAATCACATTCTCCTCATTTCATGACTTCCCCCTTGCTTCAGTACCATCCCTTTCCAATACAAATTATAACTTTCTGCTCATTACATACACAAGCCTTAAACTGTGCAGCACTAAAATCTCTCTTCACCTCAAGTTATCCTAAACCACCTTCTTTTACTGGAAGGATCAACTTATTCCACTAAACTCTTGCTCTCTTCCACTCCCAGATAAATTCCTTCAACTCTATTGTCCACAACTTCTCTAGCGGATAAAATATGCCTGACCTGTACATAAAAACTAGAGAGACTAAACATTTTCACTATCTACAAGACAGCGCTTTCAGTTTTTGTATTCCAGTTTAGTCTCTTATATATCCTTAGCTGCCATAACAGAAGAGTTGATTCATACTCCAGTACTTCATCTTATCGTGTCCCCATAAACGTGGGTATTGCTCAACCAATTTATGCAATTTATGTGCGGATACATAATTTACAGCTTTGGGTTTCCTATTTTTTATCCTTTGTTTTATCTTCATTAATTTTGTATCCCAAAAAGGTAAGACCATCTCAAAATGTTCCACATCACTGAAATGTCCTCTTCTGGATTTATTAGGTATAAAATATATGCAAATAAAGCCATCTTTCTTTAATTACTGTACCAATTAGATCCTTGAATTTCTGAGTCCCTTATTTTCTTTGCCAATGACTCTAAATTTTAAGAAAATGGAAAGAGGACAACCCTGTCTGGTTCCATTTCAGACAGCATATCAGAAAGGAATCCTCCCATTTTAATTCTGGTCTCTGATCCTTCACATATCCACCTAATTAGTCTTATTGCATCAGGGAATGCAAATGCTTCCATTGCCCTACTCAAAAATCAGAGCTTATTCCATCAAATACTTTCTCTTCATCAAAACCCACCAACAGTGGTATTTTCTTGCATTCTGCTTCCCTCTGGATGATTGTTTTAAATGTTAAATGTTTGCCTCCCTTCCACAAAACCACATTGATTATCTTCATTTTAGCAACACCTCTGACATTCTTTTAGTTAGTACAAACACACACTTTGTAAACCTGATTTAAAATTGAAATGGGTATACATGAAGCTGGGTCTGGTAGGTCTAGTCTTCTTTGTGCTTCCCTTCCTTTTAAAAATAATGTTAAGCAAAAACCTTCCAGATAATCCACTTTCTTCCCTCCCAACATCCACAGGAATACTAACACATCACCAATACATCTACAGAATCGCTGGTTATTTTACTTGTTACAGGCTCTTCAAGTTTGGTAACATCACTTACTACTTACTATTGCCTAATCATTATGATAAAAGTTTGTGCTCTACAGTTACTCAAAAAACAGTTGCTTAAAAGCCATGTTTCGGCATATTAGCCAGACACTCCCTTATTTTCCCTCTAGCACCCTGCAGTTGTCTCTCGTTCTCAGAGACTCCCCTGATTCTACAATACTGTATTCTTTCTCAGCTCCTCTAAATAATTTAGATTTCTTAACTAGCTTTTTCTTTTATTTCTACCCTATTTTAACTCAATTTTCATCCTATTCCACTAACTTCTAAAGAAATTTTTATCTTCCCTAATAACTCTTCTAGTACCCATTCCTTAACAAAATTAACACACACAGTGGATATAAAGTGTACACACCCCTCTTAAAATGCCAGTTTTTTTCCGATATAAAAAATGAGACCACAATAAATTTCAAAACTTTTCCCACCATATAACTTGTACAATTCAATTGAAAAACACATCTGTTAGAGGAAAAATATAAAAATAAAAAAATGTACAATAAGCTGGTTTCACAAGTGTGCACACCCTTAAACTAAGACCTTGTTGAAGCACCTTTTGATTTAATTACAACATTCAGTCTTCTTGGGTACACACCTGCCATCAATTAAAAGAGACTGATTAACCCCAAATAAATTTCAGCTGTCCTAGTAGGATTTTCCTGACATTTACTCAGTTGCCTGCTACAGCAAAAGCCATGGTTCGCAGACAGCTTACAAAGGGATCTCATTGATGAAAGTGTCAGTCAGAAGGATACAAAAAAATTTCCATAGCATTGGATATACCATGGATCACTGTGAAGACCGTCATCAAAAAGTGGAGAAAATATGGGACAACAGTGACGTTGCAAAGAACTGGACGTCCCTCCAAAACTGATGAAGACGAGATGAAAACTGGTCAGGGAGGCTGCCAAGAGACCTACAGCAACACTGAAGGAGCTGCAGGAATTTCTAGCAAGTACTGGTTGTGTATTACATGTGACACACTCCAGTATTCTCCATACGTCTGGACTACGGGGAAGGGTTGCAAGACGGAAGCCTTTTGTTACACAGAAAAACATCTGGGCCCAGCCTCCCAAAAGCATGTGGGAAAATATTTTATGGTCTGATGAGACCAAGGCTGAACTTTTGGGCCACAATTCCAAAAGGTACATTTGGCGCAAAAACACCACTTTGCATCACCAAAAGAACACCATCCCTACATTGAAGAGTGGTGATGGCAGTATCATGCTTTGGGGTTGCTTTTCTTCAGCTGGAACTGGGGCTATAATCAAGGTAGAGGGAATTATGAACAGTTCCAAATACCAGTCAATGTTTGGCCCCAAAACTTAAGGCATCTGCTAGAAAGCTGAAGATGAAGAGGAATTTCACCTTTCAACACAACAATGAATTCAAGCATACATCCAAATCAACAAAAGAATGGCTTCACCAGAAGAAAATTACAGTTTTGGAATGGCCCAGACCTAAATCTAACAGAAGTTAGTCAACAAAAGTCCAATCCTTCTCAGCCACTTTTTTTGCAAAGCCATACATTAACAAATGTGACTGGTGTTTTTAAAATCTCACTTGTGACTGATGTTTTTTAAATCTCACTTATTCATTGTTTCTGGTCTTCCTTCTCCTCTCTCTCCCAACACCAAACTCCAGTTCAAATCCAGGTACTCCTGATTCTTCTAGTCGGCTCCTGTGCTTTTCTAGTCGGCTCCTGTGCTTTTCTCTCTGAAGGATTTTCTCTGAAACACTGAAAAGAATTCACTGACAAATTCTCTCTATGAGCGTTACTGTCAGAGGAATGAGAAGGAGAGTCCTCTTCTGTTTTGTGGCTCACTGCTTAGCCTGTTCAGCATCAAAAAACGGCCGATCCCCCAGGAAAAACATTCCGAAAATAAATGGATACAGCAACTTGAATCTCACCCCTGCCTATCTATATTCCCAGATTGCTGGGATAAATTTGTTTTGCTTCTGCATCATAAACTGCAATTAATATTATGTTTTGCTACCAGAGTAGTCTGGGCCAGCATGAAATTAACCTGCAGCTTAGACACCTCCAGAGAGGCAAGGTTTTAATCAAATCAGAATAGTTTTGTCATTTAGTTTGGCAACTCACAGCTCTGAAGGCCAGGGTGGAAGAGGTGTACACCTTTCCATATCTGTCCACTGCCCTACTATCCTTGTCTGAGGGTACAGCATTAGCAGCAGGTAAAAGTTTAGATAAAAGCTGGCTCCAAAAACTATGGAGTTGATCCACTCCCCCAGATCCAGCACAGAGGTTTCAGCTCAAATATGCATCCGAATCAAAGTCGGAGAAGGTGGGATCAGAGCAGTAGTCAAGGATGGCCACATTCTTGGATCAGATACGGACCACTCTGGATGAAAATTTCAGATAGTGAATCCGAAAAATGGGGGTCAGATTGGGGTAGGAACAGTCAAATGTGAGGGAAGGGCCAAAGCTAATGGGTCTAATGGAATACTGAGCTAAAAGAACTCCCAGTTGAATTAGGGTCCTGAGAAACTTCCTCATCATTCTATCCATGTCAGCCTCTATTAAGCTTGTGGTAGATATAATGGATCTCAATGAAGTAGAAGATGAAGAACACAACAACCTTTGAACAGGTCTCTTATAGAAAAAAGAGAACGCAGTCTAGGGGAGACTGGTCCAGGTGAAAACATTGGCTTTGGTAAAGGTGGAGATCTGGATCTCCTCAAGGACAGGTCCAAAGGAGAGGCAGGATCACACAAATGTTGTATTTTTTGTGGTCAGAGCCGAAGGAAAGCAATCAGGGGCTAGCTTCCTCTATTCTTTGCCCTTATCCTTGAGTTTATCACTCGTCATCCTTTCATGTTTATCCAGTGGTGTCTTACTAGATATGGAGGATTCAGAAACAGATTTAGAACAATCTTGCGCAGCTAGAGAGAAGACTCTTTAATAACAATTGATTCTAGCACTCAATAACGGCATAGTATCCAAAGGAAATACAAAACTGAGAAACCAGCTAAATGTGCAGCTCCTAAGCAGCAGATGCACTTTTCATGAGTCAGTCTGGAGATTTGTGGCTGCATGCCATATATGCTTCTTAAAACCTAAAGGTTTATCCAACATGACAGAGGTTAAACCAATAGAAGGAACAAAAGGAACTACCAACAAATGTATTAACAGCTCTTGAAAAAAAATTCTTGTAACTACCACCAACAGTATTAATACTAACCCAAGGGACAGTGAAGACGGGGGGGGGTAATTGAAGGAAGAAAACAGTAATGAAGTTACACAGAAAGGAGAATTTCCATAATACAATTATCAAAAACTTTTGAAAAGACAAAACAAACTGATGGGATCCCAAACATCTGATCTCAACAAGCAGCAAATGAGATCTGAGGTAATGCTGATGCCAGCAGGGGGTTATGGGTAAACAGAGGAGCCTGAGCTGTGGATCCTGAAGTTTGAAGTAGCAGAGGTCAGACATGAAAACCCATCACTTGGGGTACGGATTGAAAAGATATTGCATCCAAACTTTATTCCATACTGAAAATTTCTAAAATCACGTTCTAAAAATACACAAAAAAGTAGACTACCATTTCAAGTACATACCGTCTTCTGCCTCCCTTTCTTGCCTCTGTAACATCTGTTGCTCTGGCGGTAAAGCCTGCTGAAGAAGCTGCATATAAAACTCGTTCTCTTTTTGAACCTCTTTCTGTTTTCTTAACCGCATTTTGTAGCTGACGTAACTTTTGAAGCCAAAGCCTAATGTTACTACAGGATATCCAATACTGAAGAAAAAAAAAAGTGTCATCAGTAACTGCCGAGTACTCATGCTTTCTGCTGCTAAATACTACATCCAATACAAAAAAAAAATCTGAAAAACTAAGCTAAATTATTATTGCATTTTACAGTTAAAGACACTTTAAAGATGAATACAGTCCTTCATCAACTTGCTTTATATACAAGAGGACCATCCAAGGTTAAAATTCCAGCAGCAGAATCAGTTCATTACTTGACCTTAACACATGACAATATTTACAATCGTGTTTTCACATAGTGTTTCGCAAACTTCCATAAATGTATTTCAACATGCCCCCTTCTCCAGTGATCTCAGGCAAAAAGAAATTCCACACTCTTCATACAACTGTTTACTCCCTAGTTTGAAAGCATCCTCTCTCAACATGAATACACATTAAACACTACTCCCATTCTGAACTGTAAAAAAGGCCTGACATGCACAACAATGCACTACCATGCAAGCATATTGCTCCTTTGGAAGAAATCAACAAGTACATTTACTAACTACATTCATGCCCACATCTCAATCAAAAATGTTTGCAGAGGTAGGAGAACCTGTGCTCCACACCACCTGGGAAAAAAAAAACATGGTTAAATGCCTAGCTACTCACTTCTCAGTCACCAAACTGGAGACTTGCGGATGAAAAAAAACTAGCAATCATGTGAAAGTGTTTATAGCTATTGAACCCCCCCCCCCCCCAAAAAAAAAAATAAATAAAATAGCAAATTAATGACCCAACAATTCAGTCTGACTGCCAACAAACTATGGGGAGAAATGTCACTGCTGGTAAGAAGGCCATGCAACCTATTCAGATTCTCCAAAGGAGTAAAATGGCAACCCCCTCAATACAGACACCATGACTTAATCCCAGCATACTGCTCTGATCTGCTTTTGTACCAAAGAAAACACCATACCATGCAAAGCATTATGTACAGTCCTTCACAAGATGATTTTTTTTTTTTTTTTTTTTTTTTTTTTTTTTTAAGTGAAGCAGTTGGGACCCTACCTTCTTCAGTCTAAGCACTGTTGTATCTGGCTATTCATATCCATAAACAAGAGCTTCCAGTTTCTCAGTTTTTACATTACCTTTTGTTTAGCCTCATCCCATACATCCTTAGCTACCATAACAGAAGCCTTTTTAACCCATACTCAATGTGTGTTGCTGAACCAATAAGTGTGGGTACATAGAAAAAGTTATATACTCACCATAACGTTCCATGTGTGTTGTTTATCTTCACCTTCATTCTTACTAGGTTGGGTTCAGATCAGATCCAGGGATCAGTCTCAGCCTTTATTTTCAAGCTCAATGTCTTCTGCCAGCATGTGGCTCACTCCCTATCCCAGCATGCACTGGAACTTTCCCCCAGATCCTGTTTGCACTAAACTTATATGGGTATGCCTAACTCTAAGGAAGGGTGATGAAGGGAAGAGGTCAAGGGGATCCAATTTGGTAAGACCTGGAGTGAAAGAAAGGAAAGGGGGAAAGGGTGGGTGGGATGGGATGCAAGAATGAAGGTGAAGATGGACAACACATGTGGAACATATAGTGAGTACATACCTTCTTTATGTGATGTTGTTCTATCTCGCCTTTATTCTTACTAGGTTGGGATAGCGTCCATAGCACACTGATTCTTGTGTGGCTCATGGGAGAGTATTCCTCAGAACCATGGATCAAAGGAGGCTCTATTCCTGGAGGCCAAATCAAATTTGTAATGAGTAATTAATGTATGTGGTTTAGCCCATGTTGCTGCAGCACAAATGGTGTCAATTGGTACCTCAGCCAGAAAGGCTGAAGATGTAGCAGTGGCTCTCGTAGAATGGGCATTTAACTTTTTTCTGAAGCACTTTTTTTGAGACTTGTAAATAAAAGTTATACGATCTGAAAGCCACTTAGAAAGTGTAACTTTAGAGACAGAGGATCCCTTCTTTGAATCTGAAAAAATAAATAACTGATCGGATTTTCAGAATTCAGCAGTTCTATGTAGGTAAAACAGTGTATGTACATCCAGTTGATTTAACATGTACGCCACTGTTTTCATAATTTGGGAAGAAAACTGGTAACTCAATACTTTGATTCAAATTTGCCTCTAAAACCACTTTAGGTAAAAAAAAGAAAAGGTCTGTTCGCAAAGACTCCCTGTGTCTATGGAAGAGCAAATAAGGTAGCTTTATGGACAATGCTTGCAACTCTGATACCCTTCTGGCAGAGGTGATTGCTACCAAGAAAATGGTTTTCCAAGTCAAAAACTTTAATTTGCAAGATGATGCTGGTTTGAAGGGAGGAAAATCTGTACGAGACAAAACAAACTTTAGGTCTCGTGGCACTGAAGAGTCTCTGATAGGTGGTCTTAATAACAAAGTACCTTTGAGAAAGACCTTGCATAGCTTATGAGATACTATATTAGAGCTAGTCTCTCTAAAATGAAAGTTTGAGATCGCTGCTAGCTGAACCCTAATAGTAGCTGCGGCCTCATTGAAAAGTTTGCTAGGAAGTCCAGAATGAAACGAGCAGAAAAAGAATGGATGTGGTTATAGGTAGCTCATAAACAGAATTGTTTCCATTTGCTTTTATAAATCTTCCTCATTGAAGCTTTATGAGAAAAAAATTAGAATGTGTTTAACTTGAGAAGAGAGGGTTGGAAAACCTGGCTATCGTTAGAATTAGAGCAGCCACGCTGTCAATTTGAGGGGCTGAAAGGCTGGGTGGAGCATTCCTGACCCAAGAGTCAGAAGGTCTGGAACCGGGTCCAGAATCCTTGGCTCCTCCCGAAGGGGAGGCCACAGACAGAGGAAAGTACAGTTGTGTACACTTAACATAAATGTAGATGTTAGAGTGTATTCATGGTTGCAGTCATCACATTTGGGTTATCTGCCTGCAGGTAGCCCTCAGCTGGCCTGAATACCAGAGTCTTGGATTCCTGCGTCAGATGCAGTCTCTTCCATGAAGTCAGGTCATCAGGGGTATAAAACATGCAGCCGACGTCATTACGTCAGTTTTTCTTGTACCAGATGTCAGGTGCCCCCACAATGGGAAGCAATTATATGTTATGGTACCCATCCAACAAAAAGTAAATACACCAGAAAGTTTAAATACACCAAACAAGAAGGAAAGGTAGAGCCAAGAGAAGTCAGAGGGGCTGGAGGGAGGGTAACCAGGACTGCAACAGTGAATACATTCGAACATCTACATTTATGTCAAGTGTACACAACTGTACTATGTTCTTTGTGTTTCTCTGTTGCAGTCACCACATTTGGGTTGATTCCCAAAGCTAAGGAAGGGAGAAGGAAGCTAGAGAGCATTAGGGCCAGCTATTAAGCCCTGCAAGACTGCAGTAGCAAAACCAGCTCTTGATTTAGAATAAAACAGGCATGTGGTAATGCTTGGTGAAGGTATGTATAGTGGCTTCTAGGATGTCCCTGGTAGGGACACCTCTGAGAAAGGCTGTAGAGGTAGATGCAGCCCTGGTGGAATGTGATCTTATCCCCTTGTGGGGTAGGTTTTCCATGGTGCTTATAGCAGAAATGAATGCAATGGGCTATCCACTTAGAAATGGTTTGCTTTGAAATGGCCTTCCTGTCTGCCCTTGCAGCAAAGCCAACTAGTAGCTGTTCAGATTTTGAGAGGCTTAGTCCTGTCCAAATAAAATCTAAGTTGTCTGTGCACATCCGAGTGCAGTATTCGTTCTCCTTTGTTTTGTGAATTCGGGAAAAAGGTAGGCAAATGAATGGACTGATTAAGGGCCACACTAGACACCACACCTTAGGCATAAAGGAAGGATTAGTCCTAAGGGAAACCCTGTCTGCATGGAAGATAAAGGGCTCCACTGCCATGAGGGCCTGTAATTCAGACACTCTTCTTGCTGAAGTGACGGCTACAAGGAAGGCTGTTTTCCAAGAAAGGAATTTCAATTCTGCAGTTGCAGCTGGCTCAAAAGGAGGGAGAGTGAGTTTTTCCAATACAAAGTTAACGTCCCAGGCAGGAGTAAGGGCTCTCCTGGAGGGTCTTAAATTTTTGGCCCCTCTGAGGAATTGCTTTAGCAGGGGGTGAGAGAAGAGGGGTGGGTGCAGTACTAAAATGTGCTGAAATAGCAGAGGCACGAATTTTAATAGACGAGAAGGATAGGCCCTTGTGGAGCATTTCTGTTAAGTACTGAAGAATATGAGGTAAGCTGGGCACCGTTGTGCCCATCCCCTGAGTCTGGCTCCAGGAACAGTATCTTTTCCACTTTTCAGCATAGGATTTTCTAGTACTAGGCCTCCTTGCCTCCAGAATGACATCTAACACCTGCTTAATGAGGGAAGCTATTGGAGAGAGCTCAAGGAATTAGCCAGGTTGCAAGGTTCAGGGTTTGAAGCAGAGGGTGCAGAATCTGGCCCGCCTGCTGGGACAGCAGGGAAGAGGTCTGAGGCAGGTGCCATGGTTCCAGCAGTTTCATACTGTGCAAGAGGAGGTACCAGTGCTGGCGTGGCCAGTCTGGTGCAATCAGTATTGTCCGTGGTTTGTCCTGTTTGATCTTTAGCAGAACCTTCGAGAGGAGAGGCAGAGGGGAAAAGGCATAAACTGAGAGGCTTTCCCAGGTAATGGACAGGGCATCCACTTTCCAAGCCTGTGGGAAGTCCTTGTGCAGAATTTGTCCAAATGGTAGTTCTGAGGGGAGGCAAACAGGTCTATCTCTGGGGTCCCCCCATTTGTTCAAGAGGTTGAATATGTTTGGTTCCAGTTTCCATTTGTGTGGGTCCATGAAATTTCTGCTTAGGTCGTCTGCCAGTGAATTAGCTTGCCTGTCAGGAACTGAGCTTGTAGGTGCACTTGGTAGCTCAAGGCTGTGTTCCACAGAGCCAAGGCTAGTCTTCAGAGAGGGTATGAGTGGGTTTCCCCCCTGCTTGTTTATGTACCACATACCTGTGGTGTTGTCGGTCTTTACCAATAATTGACCTGGAAGAAAGTGGTCCTTGAAGGCAGTCAGGGAATTCTGTACAGCTAACATTTCTTTTTGGTTGATATGCAGGTGCATCGGTCTCTGGTCCCATTTGTCCTGAATGCATTACCCTGCCAAGTGAGCCCCCATGCATAGTTAGGATTTGAACGGCAGGGGAGAGAGGGAAGGAGCCCCTTTGTTGTGGTAGCAGGCCTCTGCCCACCAAAGGGACTCTGTCTTTATACAAGGAATGATCGGAATCATTGATTCCAGGTCCTGAGAATGTTGACACCATAGGCTCTTTAGATACCATTGGAGTTTCCTCATATGCAGTCTTGCATATGGAATTAGTAGAATGCAAGAGGCCATGAACCCCAGGGGCTTGCAGAATTTTCCTTGCTGATAGCTGGGTCTTTGTGGCCAGTAGGTTGTTAAATAAACTTGTTTCTCTGGAGTGAGGAAAGCCATCTGGGAAGTTGTATTCAAGCTTGCTCCCAGGAGTACTATTTGTTGGCAGGGTACTACGTGAGATTTCTTTTCGTTTATTGTGTACCCCAGTGAGTTTAGAAGTTTCATTACGAATGCCAGATGTTTTAATAGCAATTCCTGGCTTTCTGCCTGAATCAGACAATCGTCCAAGTATGGGTATATTTGAATATTTTTCTGCCTGCAAAATGCAATGGCTGGAGCTACACACTTTGTGAATACCCTGGGCGCAGTAGATAAGCCAAAGGGAAGTGCAAAGAACTGAAAGTGCATGGAGCCTGCCCAAACGCGTAGGTATTTCCTATAAGATTCCCTTATTGTAATGTGCAGGTAAGCTTCCTTTAAGTCTAAGTTTGCCAACCAGGCATCTCTGCCTATCATAGGAAGCAGCTGTTGAAGTGTTAGCATCTTTAATTTTGGGATTACCAAAAAAGTATTTAGAATAGAGAGGTCCAGGATAGGATGCCAGGAGCTGTCTTTTCTGGGTACCAGGAAAAGTCTTTAATAAAAACCTTGCCCCCTTTCTTCTGCTGGGATAGGTTGAATAGCCCTGACACTTAGAAGAGAGAGAACCTGCTGTTGAGCCTCTGCCCACTGATTTGGGGGTAGGTCTGGCCAACCGTTTGGGGTTGGTAGGGTGTGGAAGTGGAATCTGTATCAGTCAGAAACTATATTCAAAACCCATTTGTCCTGGGTAATGAGTTCCCAGTTTTTTGCATGCAGGGCAAGCTTTCCTCCTAAGGGAGCAGGCAGCTGAGCAGGGCTTGGAAGGGTTAAGGTTAAGCCATTGTGCCATTTTCCCACCTTTTTGACCTTTGGGATAAGGTCTAGTAGGTGCAGAGAAATGTACTCCCATGGCAGAGAGAGTTTTGCCATCTTGCTCGCACCTGGTAGGATTCTTTTACCTTGAGTCCCAACAATGACAAGCCATCAAAATGGGGCACTGGTAAAGGAGGACTTTAAGGGCTCTGCAAACTCACAAAGGCGTATTCGGGAAGGTCTCCATAAGGCAATTCCTGTGCCTGCTGCCCTGCTCACTCCATCGGCTGCATAAGAGATGAGTCACATGGAGGAGTTAACTAAAAAAGACAAGGTCGCAAGCTGGGAAGCAGACCTGTCTGAAGCTACAGCAGCTGTAGGATCCTGAAGAGCATCTCCCAGCACTTTGAGCAGATCCCTCTGGAGACGAGTGAAAAGGGACAAACAATTCAGTGACCTAAGGGTAAAGGCTGCTGACAAAAACACATGCTTCCTGTATCTGTCCATCGTATGGGACTCCTTGTTCGGTAAATGGACAGAAGTTTCTGCTAATTCCTTCTTTGTGGCTGCCGCAACCACCACAGCATCGACTGGAACACCCTTAGTCAGGAAAAGCTTGTCCTCTGTCGCTGTTATAAACTTATTGGGCCTCCTCGGAACAGGTTCCACAGATTCTGGAGAGTTCCACGCCTTTCGACTGACCACCCCCAGCAGCTGGTTGAAAGGAGAGACACCCAAGAGGTGGAGGATCAGGAGCCAAAAGCCACCAGGTACACAGACTAGTTTCCAGAAGAGGAAAGGAATTTACAGCCACCCCTCTGCTTACAGATTTCCAGGATGTCTGAAAATGAGACATCCTCCAAGGGGGACTGTGGGGACCCTTCTGAGTCAGTCAAGTCTGTCTGATGAGAGAGACTTTGGGGAGTCAAAATGCTTCCTCTTACAAGTCCTCTTCAGAGGGGTACTCTGGGGAGGTTTCGGAAGGGGGGGGGTCACTCGAGGGGCATCCTGGGACATTGGTTCCCTACACTTTGGATGGGGTAGTTTGGAGGTAGACACCGGCCCCAAAGGGAACAGAGCTGCTGAAGCGGAGGGTGGAGCAGTCTGGGAGAACAGCACACTCCTAGTCACCTTGAAGGCACCACAATTCCAGCCTGAGAGACTCTCTGGCTCCGAAGAGCCTGGAGATGTCCCACGCAGCAAGGGCGATGGCTCCAAGGCTGATGTGGGCACCAAACTCACCTGCGAAGCCCCGAGTGGGACAGTAGGATCCAACAAGGGTCCGATCTCACCCCCCCCACAGAGCCGATGGAGTGTCGGCCCCCAAATCCCTTGACAGAAGGTGGCATTGACAAGATTGGAGCAGATGTTGGAACAGAGAAACCAGTGGTTTTCGGATCTGACAGTTCCACCATAATGACTTCCACGCACTCCGGCTCCGAACTCAGGAGAAAGTAGGTTGGGCAGCCTTCTCCACATCCATATGGGCTGGGCTTGATAAAATTTTTGCCAAGGCTGGAGTCCTAGGTAACCTCTTCATCACCATCTCCACATAATCATCCAAAAGGCTGCTGGATGATAGAGAGGAATGGGTGAACGAGCGGGGACTACCTGTCACAGACTGGAGCAGTGGAGACTGCAGTACAGAATGCACAGACTCCAAGGAGGGAGACTGGTTTCTTTTATGGCTCCTGGTCGGTTCTGAAGACACTGGAGGAACCAAAAGAGATTGTGCCTTGTCGGACCAAACTGACTTCAGATTTGAACTTTTGTCGTTCCTTTGACGGTTCCGAGCTTGGAGCCGAAGATGCTTTCTCAGAGGGCCCATCAGATTTGCCAGCCTGATCCCCTTCCACAGATGCCTCAAAAAGCCCTTTAAGTAACTTCTCAGAATAAACGTAGGTTTCCGCTCCTACAGGACACTAGAGCTAAAACCATGACAAATGTAACAAGAGTCCTGCAGGTGAATGGCTCCCAAGCAGTACACACAACTAGTATGACCATAGGTCAATCACATATTCTGCATGCAGGAATCACATTTTCTGAATCCAGAAGGCTTGGATTATTTTGACAACTCCTTAGACATGTCCGACATACAATGGAGTAACTAGACAATCAATAACAGTAACAGAGAAAGAAAAATGGCCCAAACAGATCAAGAAGGCAAGTTTTTTTTTTTTTTTTTTTTTAAGGAAAAGAAAACGGGAGGGACTGAAGGAGGAGAGTCTCCAAGTTAAACAGCTCCTCTGACAGAGGAGATGCCTCTAACTTAAACGGCAAGCTCCTATGGAAAAAAGGGAAATAAAGGGGAAAAACACCCTCCAACTAAAACGGGCTGAAAATAAAAAGAGAAAACGAATCCTATAACTAAAATGGATTCATAAGGACTAACGAAAGGGGGATTAGTAGGCCTGTGAGTGGAAAACGATGGCCTCAACAACAAACAGCAAAAATAGAACGATAGACACGAAGCACACAAATGGTTATAAACTCCTAACTACAAGGGATAATTACAACTAAGAAATATCAAGCTTCTTTACAAAAATAAGGAGAAAAAAATACAACTTGGCCTGAGCCAGTAGCAAAGCAATCCCGAAGCTTCAAGCAGCAAATAAGATCTGGGTAACTCTCACTAAACATGTTAGGATAGCATCTAGCCTTGAGCCAGTGGCAGCTAGAATGCGACTTAGTCAGAGCAGAGTATCAGCTCTGAACCCAACAAGCAAGTATGAAGACAAGATAGGGACAACATAGAATCAAAGATTAAGCCCTCTAACTTAAACAGGCCTTGACACAACACACAAGGAAAAAAAAAAAAACAGACTAAGCCCTCTAACTTAAACGGGCCCTGCTACAATTCTCTAAGTTAAATGAACTGCAACACTATAACAGCAACTGCACTAGTAAACTGGGAAGAAAAAGAGCAAGAAACACTAGGGTTAAAGCCCTCTAACTAAACACAGGCTGTTTAACAGTTCCCTAACTTAAATGAATTGTTACACTAAAAAGGGCAACTACAGATTAACACAAGCCAGGGAAGGGAAAATACAAAGCTTAGCTAGTAAACGACGGCCAAAGTCAGAAACAGCTGAAATATGATCACATTAGATTAAACACACTCAGCTACAAAAGCTAAAATATCCAATTATCCAAAAATTGGAAGAATTATAGACCAAAAGGTAATCAGAAGGATTGTACTTGGCCAGAGCTAGCAGGCAAACGCTCAACCTTGTTTAGCTGCAAACGAGATTATGGTGCTACATCTTTTATTTACTTCTAACCTTTGCCCAATATTTTCAATTGAAAGGCTTTTGACTTGGTAGAAGTCCCATGCAGTGGTGTTTTTAATTAGTGGGTATTGATTCAGGTTTAGAGTAGTATTTAATTTAATATTATGATTTAGGTGCATTGGTTGTCCTAGTAACAAAGTATCCATAAGATTTAGGGAGGATACCAGCTTTTGAAATAGTAATGCATTTCTTATGATTATGGGGTGGATTTTAAAATACCTTAATGTCTTAGAATTTAGAAAAGGTATTGCTTTAGGGTTTAAATTTGAGGAGACTAAATTATTGTAATATATTTTAATCCATAGTGGATACCACGCTTTGTTAGATGGTTCAAAATTTGCTATTTGTATAATTTGACTAGCGTTTATAATGTCATAGTATGTTTGAAAATCGGGTAGTCCTAGGCCCCCTTTCTGTTTGGGTAGTGTTTATCTACAGTATTTTATTCTTGTATTTTTTGGATGCCAAATACATTTCCCTAGTGGTGTTTCAAGTTTGGAAAAGAAATTTGGTATATTTTGATTAATAGTGTTAGTGAAACAATAATCTCGGGAGAATATTCATTTTAACTATAGCCACCGTAGATAGTGGAGACAGATTAAGATTTAACCATCTTTTAGTGTTCTTCTGTGATATCAGCCCACGTTTTAAACACATTATTTTTAGTCAAATCAGATTGGGGTGAGTGAACATGATTACCCAGATATTTGAGATTATAACTGACTTACTTCAGTTTCAGGATCTTTTTTAGTTTTTAAAATTAGGGAGACAAGAATATTTCCAGGAGGGAGGAACTTAAGTCTGACTATAGAAAAAAGCTGTGCAACATGTTTAAGGCTTCTTTAGGTAGTAACTTGGAGTTCTGGTATAATTCCATCATTACCTGGTGCTTTCTAGGGTTTTACTTTATTAATCTGAGTTTGAATTTCAGACGAAACAGGTGCATCAATTTCACTTTGTCATCAGATAAAACTTTTATAAAAAATATAAAAAAAATTGATTACTCAAGTCTATTATATTATATTCATGGAACGCAATTTCAAAATTTTAAAATATTTTCTATATCCACTTTTCCTTTTCTCTTATGTGAAAAAAAAATCTCCTTTATATGGTTAGACCTACTAAGTAGTTTTGTTTTTAACTAACTTATGCATAGATTTGGGGTTAATACAGAAATTATTAAACTTTTCTAGATTAATCCTAGTTTTACGACTTAAAATTTCCAAATACTGATCTAGATTATTTCAGTTATTACCTGTTTAAATTTCCAGTTTGAATCTGTCAAGTCTCTTGTATATTGTACAGTTTTGTCCCGCTTTTTTGTGATAGCCAATTGGTGACTACCAAAAAATATGCTTTTAGTGTATCCCATAGATATATTTCTGAAACATGTACTGTAATGTTAATTTCTATAAAATAATTTCAACCAAAAAAGTTCTTAAAATCCTTTAAGCAAGTTATATATGCTGGTATCATCCTGATCTTAATGTTATTAGATTTTAAAAACAGCTCAAAAGTGATTGCACTGTGATCTGAAAATGGGCAAGATACCACTAACTTTGCCTAGTTTATCAACTCATTGGAGACATACACTATCAGTTCTGGATTGTGTTCTGTTTGAGTAAGGAGTAAAGAAAAGTGATTCTGGATCTGATAAATCATTTATGTCCCCAATGTGAAATAATTTGGTGAACTTAAACAGTGCCTTTGCTGATTTCTGTATTTTCCCCGTTTGCTTGTTGTATTAGTATACTTTGCTGACAACATACAATTAAAGTCTTCTGCTAGTATGATGCTACCTTTTCAAATTTGAATTACTTGTTCTAGAAGTGTTCAGTTTTAATTCATATTCCAGGAATCCAGTACAAGTTAAGGGTTAATATTGTATTATATTCTAGAGTAACAGAACAAAGCACATCTATCATCTGTATATGTGTCAGTGATTTTAGGCAAGGCAAAGAATTTTTCCATAATATAGTAACTCCTTTTTTGATTATACTGTGAACTAGATAGAATCAGAGTAACAGTATTAATTATGTCTTCTGTCAATAGGTGTTGTTTCTTGTATGTATGTATGTATGTATGTATGTATATGTATATGTATGTGCATGTATATATGTGTGTGTATATATATATATATATATATATATATATATATATATATATATATATATATATATATATATATATATATATACACATATACATATATATATATAAACGTGAGTTAAATAACTTCAAATATTTGTTTACTCTTCCCCTCTTGCAACAGTTATTCAATCCATTAACATTTGTGGAGATACAATTTACAATTAATAAAGGTCATTTGAAGTACAGGTCAACAAGATGCAATTCTTAAAATTAACTACGGTATAATCTCTCTCCTTTGGTAAACTGCACATAAATAGTCATACTAACATCAACACTTTTAATTAAGTACATAATAATGGTTATTGTAGACACCCACAAAAAAAAAAACTTTTAATGCAACACTTAAAAAGTCCTTCAAACCCCTCATGGAGTTTAACACTCCCTGCTTGAATAGTCTAACCATCCAAGCAAACCCACCCATCTACTACTCGAAAAAGCCCATACCTCTCCGCTTCAATTAAATTGTCATTAACAGCAAAGTGAACACAAGTCTGCGTCCTTTAAAACTGGCATACTTGTGAAAAACAACAAAAGTATTCTATGCCCCAGTTGTTTAACTTGCATATTTCTTATTTTTATATGTTCATTAAAAAACTGAGATAAATAAAATGTCATTATTCAACAACTACATACAATCTTGAAACTCATCTACTGTCATCTTGAAAAGGTGAGAAACTGCTGTACTGCAGTTAAATATTCCTATTATGTGCCTCACAAAAAAGATCAATTTCCTTCCTGAATCAATTTTCATTTAGTGAAAATGTAAAAAAAATGTCATGAAACATTTAAATAATGTACTATTTGTGCTCAGCAGTTTACTATAATAAACATCTTATGTCATCCCTATTAAACATAAGGTTAGTTTCTTTTTGTATACAACTTCAAGTGGAATGATAACATGCTCAGGGCATTATCAAGCTTCTAATAAAATGGTTGCTAATGTTATACACGTTAATGTCACTATGTAATGTTTCTGAGAAACCTTTTAATATGTATATCCAAATAATCTTCAAAAAAACATACTCAAGAATATACCATGGTACATGCAGCATTATGTTGTTTTCCTTATTAAATGATAAAGAGCAACACTTCTGACAGATCTTAATACAAATAACATTCACCACATTTTTATTTTACATACTTTATAAGGCTTTATTGTTTGCCTTATGTAACAAACTACAGTGCTTTATATAACAGAAATTGTATGTCCATAAGTTTATTTAAAAAACCTTTGGTAACCTACTATAGCATACTAAACTATATTAAGCTAGGATGCCTTAACAGTACAATATAACAGCTTTTAATTTAAGTTAGCCAGAAACTGTAGTCCCCATTCACAATCTTATGGTTTCATTGACTTTGTTCAACTGAGAACTTAGTGACATAATGCGTTATTCATTGGTTCCATCTACTTAAATTAACCTTCTAAAGCTGCCCACAATCAAAATCATAAGCTGTGAACTGCCCTGATTCTCTGCATGGGTGGGAAACTTCAAAGCTCAAGTTGTTTATCACAGAAAGCTTCCAGTGTTCAAGTATGGGAAAGCTTAAGCACTGGAGAGTAAAACAAAAAAAAACTTTACTTCTACTTTTTACAAATATGTCTTGCAACCAGGTTTCTAATTCTCCGTTTCATCTCATTATCAAGACTACGGAACACACAAATCTACAAGGAGAAATTTTAAATCTATACCAAGCATCACAGCCCATTCATTTGCTAACTATACCATGAAATATCCCCTCCACCATAAACCAGACATCACAATTCATCTGGTAAGGCACCACAGCTACACATTAAAGCCAATGTACTACTGACCAGCACTATCCCCTCTCATCTCCCATTATTCTCCCTCCAGACCTCTTTGAAGCTCCTACTACAAATCTACAAACCCAAGTCTAAATTTGGACGCAACATATACAGCTATCACCCTCACTACTGCCTGGAATAGGCTCCCACTAGAAATCAGGACCCTTACACATCCTAAACCATTTAAGACGGTCACCAAAGAGCACTTTAGAAGTCACTGGTCCTGCCACTACACTCTTCCCTCCTTAAACATCCCCTATTTCCCATACCTTAATCGACATTCTGCCCTTAACTCACTCTTCTCACTAGCTCTCTCTCTAAACTCACTTTTGACTACTCTCTCTACTGTCTTCTAAAACCTATTAAGCAAATCGGCGAAACATTCCATTGTAAATGTCTTGCCTTCATGCAACTGCAGTATGATAAAAAAAAAAAAAAAGTAAAAAAAAAAGTTATATACTCACCATAACGTTCCATGTTTGTAGTCCATCTCACCCTTTAACAGAGCCGATCCTCGGCTCCGACTCGGCCTATTTACAAGCTGGAAGACTTCTGGTTGGCTCATGGCTAGGTAGGTATCCCATGGTGCATCAGTACAATCCCCAGATATTGTTTGCTGCTAACTAGGAGAAATAATAGCAACATACAGAAAGAAGCCAATACTAAAAGGTCTCCATACATAATGAAATTAACATTTTTCTGTCTCCAGGTACTTCCCAGGATGGGGGCAGGAGGACGGGTTAGTAAGAATGAAGGGCGAGACGGACTACAAACATGGAACGTTATGGTGAGTACATAACTTCTTTATGTTCTGTAGTCCTATCTCACCTTCATTCTTACATATAGGACAGCATCCCTAATGCCTTTATTCTTGGGTGGCTCAAGGAAAAATACTCCCGAGTATAGTGGAACCAAAAGATGCTCTACCCTTGGAAGTTAAATCCAATTTGTAATGAGTTATTAAAGTTTGATGGCTAGCCCACTTAGCTCCTGCACAAACATTATCAAGTGGGACCCTGGCTCGAAAGGCTGCAGAGGTAGAACTGAGATTTGGTAGAATGAGCCTTGATTTTAAAGGATAAAGGTCTACCCTCAGAACTGTAAACGTAAGCTATACAGCTAGAAATCTAATTAGAGTGAGTTACTTTGGAAACTGATAAGCCCAACCTGGATTCAGAAAAGGAAATGAATAATTGATCTGATTTTCTGATGTCTTTAGTCCGGTGCAAATAAAAACGTAATTGTCTATGGACATCCAGCTGGTGAAACCTGTACTCAGCTGTGTTGGAGTGACTTGGAAAGAAAACCGGAAATTCTAAGGATTGATTCAAAGTGGCATGGGAACAGGGGACAAAGGAGGGATTAGTACGAAGGGACACTCTGTCTTTGTGAAAAATCAGATAAGGCAGTTTAACAGACAATGCAACTCTGACACCCATCTGGCTGATATGATAGCCACCAAAAACAACGTCTTCCAAGACAAAAATTTCAGAGAGGATGAATGAGAAGGCTCAAAGGGCGGAGATATTAATTTAGATAACACAAAATTTAAATCCCAGGAGGCCACAGGTTCTTGAACAGGGGGGTCTTAAAGTGGCACCTTTACGGAAGGTTTTGCACAGCTTATATGACATCAAGTTAGAATCTGGAAAACCTAGATGAAAATTCAAAATCTCTGCCAATTGAACTCTGATAGCAGCAGCCGCAGATCCTTGGTGAAAAAGCTCAGAAAGGAATTCCAAAACCACTGTAATGGAGGCAGTTTAGGGGTCAATATCCATTTTCGCCACCCAGAGAGAGAATCTTCTCCATTTACTGGAATACAGTCTCCTAGTGGAAAGTTTATGAGAAGACGTACGGATACGAGTCATGGAGGGTGAAGCCTGACTAGGGATAGAACTGGAGCAACCACGCTGTCAAATTGAGGGTGTGTAAGAAGGGGTGAAGCAAACCTGACATGTGAGTCAACAGGTATGGAACTGGGTCCAGAATCCAAGGATCATCTAGGAGAAGAGCCCCAAGGAAGGGGAACCAACCGGACAAGGCAAGTAAGAAGCAATGAGGATCAGTTTGCTTCCCAGCCGTTTCGCTTTCTGAATAACCTTGGGAATGAGAGGAAAGGGAGAGAAAGCATACAGGAGACCCAGGGGAATCGCGACCTCCCTGGTTTTGCAGACCGCCCCTGCCTCTAGGGTGACATCTACCATTTCCTCCTCCTCTGAGGGAGTCACCCTGTGCTTCTTGGAAAAACCTCTGGGACTTCTTGAACCATATTTTACGGTCTAGGAGGGAACAGTAAAACATACTCCCATGGCAGAGTGTTTTTCCTTCTTGCTCGCACTGGGTGAATGTGTCCTTTACCTTGGATCCAGACAATGAGGGACCGTCGAATGGGGAGTTGGTAATGGTAGACTTAAATGGTTCCGCAAAGTTACACAAATGCATCCAGGAATGACGCCTCAGGGAAATTCCTGAACCCGCTGCTCTACTCGCACCATCGGCCGCATACAAAAAAGCCACATGGAGGAGTTAACGATAGAGGTCAAGGTGGACGACTGGGCAGAAACATTGTCGAGAATCTCCTAACTTTTTAAGGAGATCTCTCTGGAGCCTCGTAAAGTGAGTAAGGTAATTCAGCGATCCAAGGGTAAATGCCGCTGAAGAAAAGATACGCTTCCCATATCTGTCCAATGTTCAAGACTCCTTATTCGGCGGATGAACAGAAGTCTCAGCTAACTCCTTAGTAGCCGCCGCCACCACCATGGCATCTACAGGCACACCTTTCGATAAAAAGCCTTTCCTAGAGGGGAAGAAAGGAACTTGTTCGGTCTCCTAGGAACTGGCTCCACGGCATCAGGAGTATCCCACACATTTCGACTAATGAAATCCATTAGTTCATCGAAAGGTGAAGACACCCAAGAGGCAGAGGGTTGAGACGCGAAAGTCTTCAGGTACACAGACTCCTCATCAGAAGGGGTGACAGTGGCCCAGCTGAACCCTCTGTTTAAAAATCTCCAGGATGTCTACAAAGGAGACATCAGACGACTTGGGGGACCCCCTTCAGACTCCTCGAGGTCAGTGTCAGATGCCAAAGACTCATCCTGGGAGTCAACATGCTTCCTCTTACAAGTCCTCTTCCGTGGGGGCTCCTTGGAAGGACATTCCGAGGTCTCGGAAGAGTGGGGGCCACCGGCCAGTGGCTCCTGAGACTGGGGGTCTCTGCTGCTGCTGGAGGGAGCAGGAGCGGAGACAGAAGTAGGTGCTATGGGGGGAAGAGTACCGGTACCTCTGGTAGGAGCGGACAGTCGGGACAGCACACTCCTCATCATCTCAAAAGCCGACCTCTCTGGCTTAGAGGACCTCTCCGGTTCAGAGGAAACAGAGGATGTCGTAGGTGCCAGAGCCATCGGCTCAGAGACAGACGCAGGGTCCGAACTCACCTTAGCTGACAAGCCGAGAGGAAGATTCGGAACCAAAGTTGTTCAGTTCCAAGTATCCCTGCCGGGGCTGACCGGAGAGCTTCAACCCCTGGACACTACGGACGGCATCAAAAGTGTCGGAGCAGAAATCTGCTCCGAAACAACCACAATGGGAGCTGGAGCCGAAGGTTCCACTGGTGGTACCAAGCACTCCGGCTCCAAAAGACCAGCATGGCTCGGAGGAGGAATGAACACAGAGGGTTGAACGGGCATGAGTGGCTCCGGAGCAGACTGGGTCGGAGTCAACAACAATTTAGGCAAAGCAGACTACTTCAAAAGTCTCAGCACTACCCTCTCCACATCATCTTCCGGTAAACTCCTGGAAGACCTGGATGACATAGGAGATAGAGACGTCAAAGGTACAGGAGATTTCACTAACAAGGAGACCGGTAGAGGGTCCGTACACCGGCTCAGAGAAGTAGTCTCAAGAGTCTCAGCGGTCAGCTCCAAAAAACTTGGAACCGACCCTGCAACAACAATGCCACTCTCAGTCGGCGCCGAGGTCTGTGGAGCTGATGAGACAGTTTTTGGTACTTTAAGAGGTGGCTCCGAGACTCCAGCCCAGTGCCGGGGAGGGCCTCTTGGCAGATTTAGACTTTCCTTTAGTAGATTTGGAGGATGATGACGAACTAGATAAATCTTCCTCGAAGGAAAGTTTAAGACCTTTTAGAATTAACTTTTTCTTCCTTTCCTGCAACACCCTAGGACTAAATGCATGGCAAAACAAACAAGTCTCCTGCAAATGGATGGCCCCTAAACAGTAAACAATTACCGTGACCATCCGTTAAGGACATCTTTTGGGAGCACTAACACATTTCTTGAAGCCGGATGGCTTATGCTCCTTACTCTCTTCATTCTGAAATCAGCAGAACACATGCACACAGAGAAGGAGGAGGAGGAGGACTAGGTCCTCTAACTTAAACGGGTCTAGCATACTGAAAGGAAGATACCACGAGGACTAGGTCCTCTAACTTAAACAGGCCTAGCCCGGGCAAGAGGGATAGGGTCTTCTAACTTAAACAGACCCAACAGTTATAAGGGAAAGAAAATCACACTCAAAAGAACAGAACACAAGGCCAACTGCAAAATACAAACAGAACAAAGTTTTGTTAACAATATTAACAAAACGATGCTAACAGCAATCTAATAAATTTAAATAGTAAGCGGAAACCCGCCAAATTCTATTTAAACACACAGAATACTATAACAGATTCTTTGGCAGTGGTCCTCGTCTGAAGAGGACTAAAAGTGCTGATAAGTTTGCATCTTCTATGAGGAAAGAAAAATAGGGAGGTGTCCAGAAAGCATCCCAGACGTACTTGTCTAAGGTATAGAACTAGGAGCAACTTTTTGTAGATTAAGAATGACACCTAGCTTACCGAAAATACTCAATAGTTTTCAAGTGTCTTGAATTGTTTAGGTTGATATCAGGCAATCTTCCACATAAGGATATGTATGTATGCCTTGAAGTCTGCAATGAACAGTGACTGGAAGAAGACCATTAGCAAGGCTCATAGGGCACTACAAAGTCCAAAGGTTGAAGTAGCAAATTGGCATTGCAACCCCAAGGCAGAGAACCTTAAAGGTCTGAGCTGTGAATGGGAAGTATTTTAGGTCTAAACTGAGTGGAAAGACATGAGGAGAAAAGGAGGAAAGACTCTGAAGCTCCATTCTGAATTCTGGAATGAGCAGAAAGTGTTTAGTTTGGAAAGAATGGGCCTCAGATTTCCTTCTTTTCTGGGTTATCAGGAAAAGTAAAAATGTTGCTCCTATTGCTCTGAAGGAATTGGTTCTATAACCAATGGATGGAACAACTCTGCAGTGATTTGAGGCAAGATATGGAGGTGGGTCTTTTGGAGGGTGAGGATTCCCCGAGGGTATGGTAGGGAATGCCCACTGGAGTTTATATCCTAAGAATCCAAGAATCTGTCATCACAGACTGCTATGCAGAAAAGCAAAGAGAAAGACGTGGGGAGAAAATATGAGGTATGGACAATCAAACATTTCCTTTAGGAGGGGGATCCACGGAACTAGTCAGATTTTTACCTTTTCTTTCAAATATTTCTGATGACTAGATTTGAAAGACATATTTGGATTGGAGGAATGGTTTCTTTGAAATTTGGGAACTGGAGATAATAGCTCTAATTCCCAGCATAACTTTAAAATTCTCCTCCAACATTAAGAGCTTCAGTAATGGTATTGTCAAATAAGTCATCCTTACCCAGAGGAGCATTTAACACTTGAGCTTTCACAAGCTCTGGTAGGATCATATTCTAGCATGTTTTAATGGTCAGAGTTGCAACTGCCCTAGAGACAATAGCATCCACTGCATCAGTGTCACACATTTGGCCATCTACAATGCACAGTAAAGCATGTCCACAAGGCTAGATTTCAAGCTAGTCTTAGACTGGCTAAGGTTTGACCCATGTAGTTCAATAGAGATACAAAGGAACATTGACATAAAAGAGTTCAGCAATTAATGGCTCTTAAGGATGGAGTGGGAAGTGTATACCTTTTTCCCATAAAGGCAGAGCTCTTGATTGGCAAGAATTGGGATAGGAGATTGGAACTATCACCATCACCTTTATCAGCATTCAAAGGAATGACAGCAGGATCATCACAGGGATTTTTATAAAGGTATTTGGGCAAATCAGGGACCTTATAAATATTCCCAGTTTTTTAGGGGGCTGGTGACTGAGCATGTGGAGACACAGATGCATCAGAAAAGGCTGCCTGTAAAGCCCACATTAACTTGTGTCATTGCTGCGGGCCTAAAGGTGTCCACATTCAGTAGTTCACATCTTCCCTGGGAAAAACATTTTTACTCTCCCACTTTGGAAAAAAAAACATTTTGCTACTAAGTCAAAGGAAATCTCATTAGGGGAGTCAGAGGACAAAATGTTCTCTGAATCCAATGGGAGAACAAATTTTAAAAGCACAAGTCCTCTGTTGCCCAAATTACAGAATTCCTTTTCTTCAGATGCCAAGCTTCTGTGTTACATTGCTTGAGGAAGATGTAGAGGGTGGGGGTATATTTGTACTTTTTGTTTTTGAGTCTCCAGATGCATGGTCTTCAGGTATGAAGCCATAGAGCACCTTAGAAGTCTTCTCTCGCAAGAAGCTGGTGGATACCTTCCTTGCCTTAATTCCCCGAGATAAAACCATCCTCCATTCTCCCTCATCAAATGACTGACAAATGGTCTAATCAAATGTGCAAGGGATTTCAGCCATAATGTCCTCTGTAGTGGGTCATATTGAAGTACTCAGAAGAAACAAATTGACCGCCCTGAGGCAGCAAACACACCTCTGCATCGTCAGCCACAGACTGAATAGGAGAGACATACATACGGTTAAGTCCATTGCCTCTGTCAACCTTTTCTTTACCAGAGGGGGAAGTTCGCTGCAAAGGAAGACTACTCCATAGCCTCTCACTCCATCCTGAAAATATCTGTTCAAGGAAAATATGCCGAGAGTTTAATCTACTATTTAATGGTCTTGGTGTTGAAGGACTGGCAAACTGAACATAATCTAATGTCATGTTCAACCCCTAAACAAAATACATAACTTCAAAAACACTGACTGAGGTATGGTTCCAGTTCAAAGAAAAAGGTAAAAAAGCAATGATAAATTCTTCAGTAGCAGTACTGGTTTATTACAAAGAGACACAAGCGCTTTCACCAATGCTTTATCAGGTGTACTCAATCAGATAATAACCACACCTTATATAGTAAAGTCTATTGACATCACATAGCATGCAGTATAGTATTTAAAAAGACACACACATAAATATAAGGTGTGGTTATTATCTGATTGAGTACACCTGATGAAGCATTGGTGAAAGCGCTTGTGTCTCTTTGTAATAAACCAGTACTGCTACTGAAGAATTTATCATTGCTTTTTTACCTTTTTCTTTGAACTGGAGCCATACCTCAGTCAGTGTTTTTGGATACTTATTCGTTGGTGTTACTGGGGTTCCTGTTTGGTGTGGATTTTTGCTTCTTGTTTTTTAAAATACATAACTTGCCGAGAAGTCCTTATACGGAACACACTTTCCTTTTCTGACACAAAAATATAAGGAAATGTTACAAAACAGGGTGGGTCCCAAGCACAGTACTTAAATGTCTGAAGACAGATGTGCTGAAAGTTGACCACACTGAAACACTAGCTGCGATGTTGATGAGAGGCTATATATGTGAAATATGTGCAAGAAAGTTGAGACTTTGGCATGTACACATCTCTTATATGACCATGTCTTTTCATGCTAAAGAGAAATGTGCTACATGAAAGGAATGAGTCTACAGCTTTGTAGACTGGAAGAACATTCACTGTCCCTGGCAGGGTATGTCCCATATTTAACTGCTACTGCAACAGAGGTCTAAAGAAAATCAGCCATTCATGTTTGACAAAGGCATAAAAGCAATAAGTCATATAAAAATGTCATTGCCGTGCCCAGTCAGCACTAAGATGCTTCAGTATGCTATTCGGTCGCTATGCTTGCAAGCATGTTCCTCCTTCACACACCTGCACACAACATGTTTTATACATTTTAATGCACTTCATTAAACTAAGCTTACTACTATTCAAACTTATCACCTCCTTTCAACATATAGGAAAACATTTCAGAAAGGTATTAATACATTGTTTGAATATGCACTTCACTACACTGGCCGCTGCATCAAAACTTGTTTCATCAATCTGGCTCTTGGCTATAGTACCTTCTGCAAAATGTCAGCATCTCCACCTTCCCCACATGGGTTTTCACCAGGTACTCAGTTTGTTCCCAGAAGACAGAGATGGGATGTAGACACACCAGCAATTCTCCAATCATCATACACGTATGCATGTGCATCTTGTAACAGACTACAGCCGCACGCAGGGTTAGTTCTGTCTTGTGCATAATGAGTGCCTTTAAAAGTTTATAGCTCTCAGCATATCCCTAAACATAACAGGTTTTGGAGATGAATTAACTTAACACATTGTGTTAAGATCGTTTTTTCACTGGTGGTTCACTCAAGCCTTCCCTTTAGCTCTGGGCCCAGAGAAATAAAACCAGTCACGAATAATCAGTGTAAAATGAAGCATATGAACAGGTCCCTGGAAACAAAGAGCTGTTTTGCATGCATGCAGTCACTCACCATATATGAAGACAATTACAACTTTAATTTTACAACACTTAAATGAAACAGTACTTACCAGTGTGCAGCAAAAGGACGACATAAATCTACATGAAAATTTTTAAGATCTTTAAATCTGATTGCAGCTTCTATGTAAACAAAGAGTATCCAAAGTGATACTGTTGGTAAACATACTCCTCTTTCTACAGGAAAGAAAGAGAAAAAAAATGACAGTAAGTATGACGTAACAGCAATTTGCAAAACCCATTCTTGTTTAGCTTACCAAGCTTGCAATCATACAACACTCCATGACAAAGGCTGACCACATTCTAAACCTTAGATCTGATGGCAGCAATTTTCTTCCCAATGAAATCACACAACACAACTTGGTAGCTACCAATCATTATGTACTAAACTGTATACTGCACATCACTAAAAGGTGTATTTGTTGCTCGACTAAAACAATTCAGAAATGTAGTTAAAAAAAAGTTCCTGGATTGTAAAGCATCATAGAGAAATTTACATCAAATTATCATGACCCTATTCCAATTTTGGATCTGGACTTGTGAGACTGTAGTGTTTGCTGTTTTAAATACTCTGCAAATGGTTTTGTTTTTTGATTACACCAAGCAAAGAGAACTTGGCTAGTTTTTACCTGGTGAACCAGTTTCTTTTCCTTTGCAACACAAACATTTTATGATAATGCAAGTCAGCCATGTTTTTTTTTATCTTCTTGCCCATCAAGTGAGCTATGTTAACACCCCTTGGATGGATCCCCGGTTAAGTTAATCTTCTCCAATCATTGTTCAGCAAGAAACAGATTAGATGCCCACATGCCCTTATCGATGCACTCAGTGATCATACCAGCTATACAAGCTGCACAGTTCAACCCAAACCACAAGCAAGCACCAGCCAGTAAAACAAAACAATGAAAGTCACTGGCATCATACCCGCCTTCACTCAGTTTCTGCTACTGCAAAGAAGGAAATGCACGGACTGCTTGAAGAATGATTTGATAACCATCCTTCAGAAGGAAATCTGGGCTTATCCTGTAGGACACCAGGTCTTCAAGACAGAAGAGATATGCTTTCCTCTCCACAAAGTCTAAGGCTCTAAAACCTTATGTGCAGAGGTGGGCCAAATAAGTACTTTACAAGAAACGAACTTCAAACTGTGAGCAAGGCGACTCGAACAGCAAGTGAGCAAACCTGTCCACTATGACATCAAATTACTAATGAGGCAAGGGGAAATGCGATTTCACACTCCACAAGGTCCGATGCTCGCAGAAGGCATATTTACTTTCATAATTCTACCCAATACTACCAAGGTGCATACAATTTATACAGCAACTCAATGAAGCTGCAGCCAACCAGAATTTACTAGGTAAATGGACTGGAAGACTACAAGGCCTGCCTTTCTTAGATATGCACCGATATACACAGTGGCTTAAAGATGCCAATCCACCTACTGTATGTGTTTTGAATATGTACAGTGGATATAAAAAGTGTACACGCCCTTGTTAAAATGCTAGGTTTTTGTGATATAAAAAAATGAGACCATAATAAATCATTTCAAAATTTTTCCCACCTTTAATGTAACCTATAACTTGTACAATTCAATTGAAAAACAAACAAATCTGTAAGGGGAAAAAAGAAACATTAAAAATGTACAATAAGCTGTTTGCATAAGTGTGCACACCCTTAAACTAACTTTGTTGAAGCACCTTTTGATTTAATTACAGCATTCAGTCTTCTTGGGTACACAACTGCCATCAATTTGAGAAACTCAGATTAACCCCAAATAAACTTCAGCAGTCCTAGGAGGATTTTCCTGACATTTATTCCGTTGCCTGCTACAGCAAAGGCCATGGTTCGCAGACAGCTTACAAAGCATCAAAGGGATCTCATTGTTGAAAGGCATCAGTCAGGAGAAGGGTACAAAAAAAATTTCTACAACATTGGCTATACCATGGAACACAGTGAAGACAGTCATCAAAAAGTGGAGAAAATATTGAACAGTGACGTTGCAAAAACAGATGAAAAGACTAGACGAAAACTGGTCAGGGAGGCTGCCAAGAAACCTACAGCAACACTGAAGCTGCATGAAGTAGTGGCAAGTACTGCTTGTGTACTACATGCGACAACAATCTCCCGTATTCTCCACATGTCTGGACTATGGAGTAGGAGTTGCAAGATGGAAGCCTTTTCTTACACAGAAAAACATCCAGGCACAGCTAAAACTTGCAAAACAATACATCAAGTCTCCCAAAAGCATATCGGAAAATGTGTTATGGTCTGATGAGACCAAGGTTAAACTTTCTGGACACAATTCCAAAAGGTACGTTTGGTGCAAAAACACTTTGCATCACCAAAAGAACATCCCCACGGTGAAGCATGGTGGTGGCAGTAACATGGTTTGGGGTTGCTTTTCTTCAGCTGGAACTGAGGCTTTAGTCAAGGTGGAGGGAATTATGAACAGTTCTAAATACCAGTCAACCTTCAGGCGTCTGCTAGAAAGCTGAAGATGAAGAGGAATTTCACCTTTCAACACAACAATGGCCCCAAGCATACATCCAGAACAACAAAAGAATGGCTTCACCAGAAGAAAATTAAAGTTTTGGAATGGCCCAGCCACAACCCAGACCTAAATCCAATAGAAAATCTGCGGGGTGACCTGAAGAGGGCTGTGCACAAGAGATGCCCTCGCAATCTGACAGATTTGGAGTGCTTTTGCAAGGAAGAATGGGCAAATATTGCCATCAAGATGTGCCATGCTGATAAACTCCTACCCAAGAAGACTGAATGCTGTAATTAAATCAAAAGGCGCTTCAACAAATATTAGTTTAAGGGTGTACACATTTATGCAACCAGCTTATTGTATGTGTATGTTTTATATTTTTCTCCTAACAGATTTGTTTTTCAAATGAATTGTACAGGTTATTGGTTACAATAAAGGTGGGAAAAGTTTTGAAATGATTTATTGTGGTCTTTTTTTTTACATCACAAAATCCAGACATTTTAACAGGGGTGTGTACACTTTTTATATTCACTGTAAGCAAACCACAGACAATCCACTAATAGAGGGAGGACACTGGCACTGCACAGAGGCCACCAACAAAACAATAAAGAGAACTCTTGCAGAAAGACTTGCACAAATTAAATACCTAAGCAATAACATTAAGAAATACCTTTGAGGGGCAGGATACAAGAACATTGTGGTAAAATGGCTAATTCTAAAGAATATAATTAAAATAAACACTGTAAAATTAGGTCTGCAACCACTACAGATCTAACTATTAGACCACCAAAAGCATGGTACCAGAAGTATCACAGGGTAAGTGAGAAGGAAACCCATGCTGGATCAATTTTTTTTTTGTTTTTATTTGAACATCTTCTAGTACGACTGCACTTGCTATAACAATGTACCATATTCATCAGAAAAAACATACTATTGTGAAAGAACTTAACAGTAGACATCATTCATTAGCAGTTTGGAATACTGAAACAGTGATCTGGGTTATCTTGAAAAATAACCTGGACATCTGGCCAGGGTACCAAAGCTAAAACCTTCCATAAAGTCATATGTCTGACTTTTGATTAATGCCCATGGGCATAAGCTTATGAAATCAGACATGTGAACTTGAAAAAGACCATCCCCGAGCCAGTAAGTTTGTAGGCACCTGAGACGAGACAAAAATTGTCAGCTAAAAGAAACCAGTGGTACCTCTCAATCCATGAGAAGGGAAGGAATGCATGTAGGGATACTGCAGTGACCAGTAGGCCATCTAATGTCACATTAATTGTACTATGTCCTTCCTTAGATCACCATTGCATTACTCCAATTTTTAGGGAATTTCAAAGGCTTAAGTGTGAAAAGTGGTTGGATGAGAGATGGGAGAGCTGTCCATTCATCCCAAAAGACTGCTCTAGCAAAGGAGTTCTGGATTTAAAAAAATGCATCCACTCATCATGTTTAGTAAAAGTATGCGCAAAAGACTAAGCTGGTGCGTCTAGGATAGGTTCTAGAGTCAATCTCTCCCTCCCCCTTTTATTTTTTAATTTATTTTTAATAAAACACTTCAGATGAGGTCACTACTCTGTCAAAATGTGCCTTTGTTGGGGCAGGCCAATATTTACCATGCTGACTGCAGCAAAAAGCAATGGACTTAGAAATCTAGCTAGCAACAATTGCTTTGTGACTGGTTTGCCGAACGTTGAACCTTGGAAAGAGACCATCAATTCGTCAGACTTGCGGATATTTTTCTTCTTACCCAAGCAGAATCAGAATTATCTGTACACATTAGGTAGGGAAAGAATCTTGCATTCTCCTGCTTTGGCCGACCCTAAAGACATTCTGTCCATATGAAAAATGAGGAAGGGAAGGATTGCCCTCATAGCCTACAGCTCCGAGACTTGCTAAGTGAAGGGCTACAAGGAGTATGTTTTTTCAATTACAGAATTTGAGAGCAGATGCTGCTGATTCAAAAGGAGGGAGAGTTACTTTCCAGCACAAAGTGGATGTCCCAGGAAGGTCAGTTAACTTTTCTAGGAGGTTTAAGATGGAGGACACCTTTTGGAAACTGTTTTACCTCTAATCTGCACAGAAGATGATCCAGAGATAGGCAAACAGAAAAGGCTGAACGTAAAAAAAAAAAAAAAAAAAAAAAAAAAAAAAAAAAAAGAGAGAGAGAGAGAGAGTAGACCTCTTGGAAGGCTCTTTTCTGAAACGCATGAAAAATTTCTTGAACTGTGGATCTTTTCTGACCAAGTGGATTATCTGGAAGATTCTTGAAATATGTAAGAATCTGAATGAAAGGAGATAATGTAGCAATTCTTTTCATTCAAGAGTCCTGGGTGATGCCCATCCAACTTTAAATGTGGAAAAACAAAAGTGTTCCCAAATGCCACCAGAGCACCCCTTTGAGAATACTGGGAGGTTTATCAGAGAAGGTATCCTGAAACACTTGGTTCTGCTGACTATCTCTGCCCCTGGGTAATTATCCATTACAGTTCCTCCTCTTTCACGACAGCTCTGTCTGAGTCAAAGAGAAAGGGGCTGGGATTTCTTATACCAAAGTACTTTCCCTCCTCTGAGTCTTAAAGCAAACCTGCAGTGGACGGTGGGAAAAAAATGGACTCCCAACAGAGAGACTTCTCCTTTACTGCTCGCACTTCACAGTATCCTTAACTTTTGCAGCAGAGAGAAACAGTCATGTGGAGAAATAGAAGTTATGTTCTTACCATAACGTTCCATGTTAGTTGTCTTCTCGCCTTCTTCTTGCTGGATGGGTTCGGAGCCGACCTCGGCTCCGACTCGGCCACTCTAAAAGCTCGAGAGTTGGTTCCACCGGCTCGAGGCTCCCCTTATATCCCACAATGCTAGGCGTGAGTTACCTCAGATCTCGTTTGTAAGCTAGGCCCAGCTTATAATAATAAAAGAATAACTAGAAACAAATTCCACCTCTATAAACAAGGGAGAAGAGAAGGGTGACCTATATCCTGATCCAGGAAAATATGCACAGCAGCATATACCTAAAGTAAAGAGGTGGTAGAAAGAGAGGTCACAATCAAACTCCTCTAGGTCTGTCCGGGCCAGGGGGAAGGAGGGTGGGACGCAAGAAGAAGGCAAGAAGACAACTAACATGGAACGTTATGGTAAGAACATAACTTCTATATGTTAAGTTGTCTATCTCGCCTTCATTCTTGCTGGATGGGACCGCGTCCCTAGCACCTTGTCCTGGGTGGCCTAACGGAACAGACTCTTGAGAACAGTGGAACCAAAGTTAGCTCTATGCCTAGGAGCTAAATCCAACTTATAATGAGAAATGAAAGTGTGAGGAGTAGCCCAAGTAGCCGCTGCACAAATGGTGTCAATAGGCAGTCTGTCTTGGAAGGCTATAGAAGTAGCCAAAGCTCTGGTGGAATGGGCTTTAGGTTTGTTAGGCAGCTTTTGGTGTCTAATTTCATAAACAAGGGAAATCAGAGATGTTAGCCATCTAGATAATGATACCTTTGAAACTGAAAGTCCCTTTCTGCCTTCTGCATAACAGACAAACAGCTGGTCAGATTTTCTGAATTGTTTGGTTCTATCCAAATAGTACCTTAACTGACTATGAACATCTAGCCAATGCAATTTTTGTTCAGACCTGTTAGAATATTCTGGAAAAAACACAGGGAGGTCAATGCTTTGATTCAGGTTAGACGCCGAGGCTATCTTAGGTAAAAAGGACGGGTTGGTTCGTAAAGATACCCTGTCCTTATGGAACAACAGATAAGGAGGTCGACAGCTGAGTGCATGAAGTTCTGAAACTCTTCTAGCTGAAGTAATAGCTACCAGAAAGAGTGTCTTCCATGATAGCAATTTTAAAGAACAGGAGGCTGCAGGTTCGAAAGGGGGAAGAATCAAAGAACTAAGAACTAAATTTAGGTCCCAAGGAGGAGGAGGATTTCTTATAGGAGGTCTGAGTAGAAAAACTCCCTTCAAAAAGGCTTTGCAAAGCTTGTGGGACATTATGGCAGACTCCGAAATGCCCACATGAAAGTTAGAAATAGCTGCAAATTGAACTTTAAGAGTAGAAGGAGATGAACCTGCATGGAAGAGTTCAGCTAGAAAGTCAAGGACCATTTGGATGGAAGCAGTGAAAGGATCTATGTCCCTTCCTTGAGCCCAATAGGCGAAACGTTTCCACTTACTCAAATAAATCTTTCGAGTGGAAGATTTATGGGAAGCTATCAAAATATCTCGAACAGAGTGAGATATTTGAGGAAGCCTGGCTAAGGTTGGAATAGGAGGAACCAAGCAGTGCGGTTCAGAGAGGGAAGGGAGCGATGAAACTGACCCGACTGATGGATCAAAAGATCTGGAACTAGGTCCAGATGCCAAGGTCGCTCCAACAGAAAATGATGTAGAAAGGGGAACCAAACTTGTCGAGGACAGTAAGGAGCAATGAGGATCAACAAGGCCTTCTGAGCGATAGCTTTCTGCATCACTTGAGAGATTAGTGGGAAGGGAGGAAATGCATACAGAAGTCCCCGGGGCCAAACTTGGACTAGAGCGTCTCTGCTGGGCTGGCCTGGTAAAGGAAATAGGGTGAAAATCTCTGCACTTGCTGTTTTGGGGAGTAGCAAAAAGGTCGCAGCAAGGCTGACCCCACTTGAGAAAAATTTCTCTGACAACAGAGTCTTTCAGAGACCACTCGTGAGGCATGAGGATAGCTCTGCTCAACTTGTCCGCAATTTGATTGGACTTCCCGGGGATGTGCGTTGCTATCAGAAACCGCTGAGAAGAAATCGCCCATTGCCACAGTCTGAGTGCTTCTCGACACAGGGGGTAGGACCTGGTTCCGCCTTGTTTGTTGATATACCACACTACAGACATATTGTCTGTCTGGATTGCTATCATTCCCAAGGGAAGAGAGTCTTGGAGGGCTTGCAACGCTAAAAGCACTGCTCTCATCTCTAGAACATTTATGTGCTAGTGGCATTCGTCTGGTTGCCATGTGCCTTGGACAGTTCTGCCCTGATAATGCCCCCCCCACCCGATCAGGGAGGCGTCCATTGTCAAAGTAGCAACCGGAGGGGAAGGAACAAAAGGTCTTCCCAATAAGAGCTGAGGGGAAGACATCCACCACAGAAGATGATTTCTGCATGTTTGCGTGATCATAATGGTGTGGGACATCGGAAGTTGCTGGTATGACCATTGCGTGAAGAGCATCCATTGAAGGATTCTCATGTGGAATCTGGCTAATGGAAGCAGAGGTATGGCAGCCGCCATAATCCCCAACACTTTCAGAACTAACCTGGCTTTGATTCTGTTGCTGCTGAAGAGGAGCGAGACCAGTTTGTGTATGTCTGCTATTCTCTGATGTGTTAGTCTCGCGGACATGTTGACTGTGTCTAGATTTGCGCCTATGAAGGGAATAGTGCGACAAGGCGACAAAACAGACTTTTCGCAATTTATTGAAATGCCTAACTTTTGACAAATGCGAAGGTGTAGTCCCTGGCCATTAGAAGAAGATGCTTGGTGGGAGCTGTGAGGAGCCAGTCGTCCAAATATGGAAACACCTGGAATCCTTGATGTCTCAGGTGAGAAGCTACCACTGCCATGCATTTGGTAAACACCGGGGCAGTGGTGAGACCAAAGGGCAGGGCCCTGAATTGAAAATGACTGGTTCCCAGCCTGAAGCGGAGGAATCTGATGGAGCGTCTGTTCATTTTTATGTGATAGTACGCATCCTGAAGGTCTATAGAGCACATCCAGCTTTTCTTTCCCAATAGGGGAGGATGGACTGCAGCGTGACCATCCGAAATCTTGTTTTCTTGACTGACTTGTTCAAGGTACTGAGATCCAAAATTGGTCTCCAGTCCCCTGTTTTCTTTGGAACTAAAAAGAACCTGGAGTAGATTCCGGATCCTTGTTGGTCTGCTGGAACTGGTTGAATTGCTCTTTTTACAAGCAGCTTTGAAATTTCTAAAGCTGCAAGATCCCTTTGAGGGGGTGGAACATCTGGAAGGGATTTTTTTGATTGTCTTGGGATGCGAACGAAGGGAATGGAATAGCCTTCGGAAATGATGGACTGTACCCACTTGTCTTGAGTCAGGGATAGCCAGGCTTCTGGGTACAGTGACAATCTTCCCCCGACTGCCTCCGAAGGTGGGCAGTCGGGCAACACCTCAGGGATGCTGAAAGGGCTTATCAGAGAAGGTTTCTCGATTGCCCTGGTTCTGCGGACCCCCCCTGCCTCTAGGCGACATCTACCATTGTTGTTCCCCCCTCTGCCTCTGGCGGGGAACCGACTCTGTGCGTCAGGCGAAGTCCCTTGAGATTGTTTGCGGAACCACATTTTCCCACTTTTCTGGCCTTTGGGGTAAGGCCTAGAAGGAGTAGAAAAACGGACTCAGACGGCAGAAAGAGTCTTGCCATCCGTCTCGCACCTAGTCAAAGTTTCTTTCACTTGAGGACCAAAAAGAGATGATCCATCAAACGGGGAATTAGTGAATGACGTTTTAAAGGGGTCCGCAAAATTGCATAGCCGCATCCAGGCATGCCTGTGTAAGGCCACACCTGTCCCTGCGGCCCTGCTCGCTCCATCAGCCGCATAAGAAAGGAGGCGCATGGAGGAGTTAGCTATGGAGTTCAGGGTAGCCAGTTGAGTGTTCATCTTGTCTTGAAAACCCGCAGCTGTAGGATCCTTCAACATATCACTCGCTTCTTTGATCAAGTCTCTTTGAAGACGAGTAAAATGGCATAGGTAGTTCAGCGAACGCATAGTAAAGGTCGCTGACGAGAACATCCGCTTCCCGTACCTGTCCATAGACCTAGATTCTTTATTGGGGGATGAACAGGCACTGAAGGATCAGCTAGTTCCTTCTTGGTGGCAGCAGCTACCACCATAGCATCCACAGAAACACCTTTTGTGAGAAATTGTTTGTCAGTTGGTGCTGTTATAAATTTGGAAGGTCTCCTGGGGGTAGGGTCCACTGAATCAGGAGCCGTCCAGGCCTTCTTTGCAACCACCTGCATAAGGGGATCAAAGGGGGGGGGACACCCAGGAGGTGGAAGGGCGAGAGCCAAACGCCTCAAGATACACAGATTCATCCTCCGAAGGGTTAAGGGCTGGCCAATTTCCCCTCTGTTTCAGGATCTCTAGAATGTCTGCGAAAGAGACATCTTCAGACGGGGAACGTGGGGAACCCTCGGAATCCTCTAAATCTGTGTCAGAGGTGACAGACTCAGGTGAGTCTATGTGCTTCCTCTTACACTTTCTCTTCCTAGGGGGCTCCCCTGCCAATTCAGGGGAGGCCTCGGAAGAGGATGAGATCCCCACAAGGGATTCTTGAGGAGCTGGCTCTCTGCGGTCTGGGATGAGGGAGTGAGTCGACATAACCAAAGGCACCGAAGAGGGAGGGGCAGTCGGAGCCGACTGTGGAGTCGAACAAGGTTCCAACACACTCCGCATGACCTCGAACGCACCCCTGTCTGGCAGAGCCAGAGGTCCCCGCTCCGAGAAGCTGAGAACCTCCCTCGGCACCGACAGAGATGGCTCCGAGGCCGATGGAGCCGAGCTCACCAGCGCCGAAGCACCGAGAGGGAGAGGGGGGTCGGACAAGGGTCCGATGCCACTCACCCCCTCGGAGCCGACGAGGGAAGCCCGGCGCCGAGATTCTTCAAAAGAAGAAATCGGAGCCGACAACGGAGCCGAAGACAATTGTATCGGCTCGGCGCTACCACAGTCTCGGTCCCGAGACGCCCCGGCTCCGAGCTCAAAGGAGTCGGAGGAGGAATATTTATAGGAACAAGTTGAGGCATCGACTGACGAGTCGGACTCTGGAGCATTTGGGCCAGTGCCTCGGACTTTAAAAGTCGACTCACTACCCTCTGGAGGTCGTGATCTGAGAGCCTCGATGACCTGGAGAAGTGAGATCTGTGGCTCCGTTCAGACAGCAGGGGAGACGCTGGAGCCGAATGAACGGAGCCAAGGGACGGTAACCTCGATCTCTTTCTAGATGTCGGCTCCGATGGTCTGATTGGAGCCGACCCAGGAATCTCTAATACCTTGGCTCCGGCCGGAGCCGAGGGAACCACAGATACTGCAGTCAAAGACTCATCGGCTCCAGCCGGAGCCGATGAAGCAGTAGGCTTCGAAGCCTTAGGCCTCGACTCTGAAGCTGGAGCCGAGGTCTTGGAAGCCTTAGAAGGTTTCCCCGATGTCACAGAAAGGGAACCTTCAGGCTTAATCAAACCCCTTAAAATGAGTTTGTTTTTTCTCTCCTGCAGGACTCTAGGGCTGAAGCCATGGCATACAGCACAAGAGTCCTGCAGGTGTAAAGGTCCCAGGCAATACACACAAGAAGTGTGACCGTCTGTCAGAGACATTTTCTGACAGCACGAGTCACACTTCTTGAAGCCTGAGACCTTTGTATCCTTGGACATACTCAAGGAACCGAAGTGTAATCACACACAGAAAACACACACACACAGATTACACTGATAGGGGTCTAAAAGGAATTATTTAACTAAAGGGTAAGTTAAGTTAAAATTCCTATCAAACACATACACACCCTAATGGAAGGGAAGGAAGGGCCCGAAGGCCTAGGGAAAGAACTTATAAGTTCTTTAGAAAAAAAGGGGGCTGGATAAAAAGTAGAAGGGATAAGTATCCACTACACTAAGGGGAAAGAGAAAAACACTAAGCTAGCTTAAGTCTAAAGAATTTAAACTAGTCTAACTTTCACTAACCTGGAGCCGGTAGAAAACACACCTCGATCGCTGTAGCGGCAAACGAGATCTGGGATAACTCACGCCTAGCATTGTGGGATATAAGGGGAGCCTCGAGCCGGTGGAACCAACTCTCGAGCTTTTAGAGTGGCCGAGTCGGAGCCGAGGTCGGCTCCGAACCCATCCAGCAAGAATGAAGGCGAGATAGACAACTTAACATTCAGATTTTAAAGTTGCCCATAAAATTTCAGGCTGTCAGGCAAGAGTACTAAGAGAAATGCTGGTGCCTGCTGCTGCTCTGACTGCACCATCTGCTGCATTTGCAATATATGAAGCAGTGATGGGACAGACTATCAAAATTTGAGTCTTCAAAGTCTTTACGTCTGTTATAGGTGGTCTTTTGGAGGTACTTCAAAGCCTGACCCGCTAATTCACTTTGAAACTCTGTAATGCGAGAAATATAATCAAGAGCTTTCAGGGAAGAAAATTCCCAGAGGTATAAACTCTTTCCAAAAATGTCTACAGCCTGAGGAGAATGGACCACTGAACTTCTGACAATTCCTTGCCAGCAGTTGCTGCAACTGTAAATGTAATTCACAACAGAGCCTTTACAGAGGCTCATCAGATCCCAGTCAAATTAAACCACACTCCTGAAGGATCAAAAGGCCCTAACTGATTCTGTCAAAGGAGGTCTACAGCTGATGAACCTCAATCGACCCCTCAGACTATTATGAGCCAGGCGACATCACCTTCTTGGAAAAGTGATCTGGAATAATGGGTTCAGAAACCATCAGCACAGGGATTGAGGGTCTCAGGACTGTATAAGCCAAAGCTGTTAGAGAAAACTGACACAGAAGACAAATTCTCAAGCACCAGAGTCGATTGCAACACTGCATTTCCATCCCCTCTACTCTTTTTCCTTCTCAGAATGTTTAATACTCCATTTCTTAGCTCCTTTGGTTTGCGGAGATAAAGTTGATGATGGTATGGTCAAATCTCCTGCTATAGCAGGGAAAAGATCCTTGAAGATCAACTTATTTTTTTGTGTCAAAAAATGCCATTTTGACCTAATGAAGCAGAAAATATCAAGTGTTCTACAACTAGGAAAAGCACTGCAAAGGAAGGTCCTGAGGTGGAATGTTATACTCACACTTTGGGTATTTTTTTTAAACACCAAAGCTTTTTCAAAGTCTGCAAAGGACAGTGTACTTGCGGATGAAATCCCAAAAGAAAAAGGGCTAGGGTAGGTCCACAGAAGTAGTATTTAGCAAATACCAGAAAAAAGTTGTGTGAAAGATAGAAAACTGCTTAGATGAGAGGAAAAGCCCCAAACTACAAAAAGGCAGAAAAATCAGTCATCTGGCAATGAAATAGTTGAGCACTGGCAATCGCATCGGACTCTAAAGAGGAGCAAATGAGATTTGAGGAGATTTGCTTGCAAAGCATTATGGGAGACTGTGCTAAATATGCTTTAATGTAAAAAGCTGCCTGCTTAGATCTACCCAACCAGTCAAGACAAGCCAGGGAGAACACTAGATCAGTAGTCAGTTTCTCACTAGACACATTGATAGTGAGAAGTCAAAAGCCACTGGAAAGGTCAGTTATAAAAACAAGCCAAGCCATGAGTCATAGGACTAAACTCAAACAAACACCTTGAACCTGTATCCACTATAAAAAGGACTTAGTTGGACTGGGGAATCTGCAAACATTTATTCAATTTATGCTCTTTACTATGACAATATCTACAAGGACGTCAAACATATGGCTTCTGCTAAAACATGGCAGACAACTATTTACTGGCCCATAAGAAAACCTGCTAAAGGTATCAGTCACCAGTTAGCAGCGCATGTGTTTAGCCTACACATGCACAGCACTATTTAGTACAAGTAAACAGGTGCTTTGGGTGAAAGGGGAGCTGACAAGAGTGATGCATAGTCTTCCAGCTCACACCACTGAAATAAGTGAGTTTACAATCAGAGCTATGCAAGCAGTAGAACAATCTCCATTGAGAAGGAGCAGGTTGGTGAACTGTAAGAAGATGAATCTGCTTGCATTATGGCCATGCATCTAAGTGAAATAAACTATCATGTCTCTTTCTGAAATGCACACACTGCTGTTAAATGGCAACGTCTTATAAAAATTGGCTTTAGCTGAGAGTTCAGTACTGGACTGCTCTCAGATACTTGTAACATTCTGATCTGCCAATAGTATGTAACTAATTGAACACTGTATATTTCAGTATTTAACAATTTTGCAATAATTCGTCAGCTTTAAATATGGCCAGCTGATGCATCTGAAAATCATAATTAAAGTGGATGGCAAAAATGTTAAAAAGCAGTTTTAGCAATAGACCTAGTGTTTACCTTGCAAGTGTTAAACTTACAGCTTTGTGAACTTAAACCTTCAGGTAAACCGCTTCATACATGCAAATTTAAAGAAATATCTGGAGTATTAGACCCTGCCAATTTCATTTTGAAGTACTTTACATTTAAAATTGTGTAATCACCACTGTGGAGTATATTCAGCATTGCTACCATGTTAAAAAATAAAGGTGACTAAGAAAGTAAACCCAAAATATTTATAGCAATTGCACATAAGTTTCCAGAGGCAGATATGCTTCATAAAGGAGGAGCTCTGCAAAAAGTGGTTAAAACTTGCACATTACAGTAGACTCCCTCTTATCCCGTCTCGCTGGGACCGGATCTTAGGCTGGATAAACGGAATGGCTGGTTAATCAGAAAAAGCATATAAAACAGCATTTATAGGTTTTAAATCAGGTAGAACAGGATTTGTGTTGGTATGCATTTTTCTAAAAAAAATATGTAGTCTAAAAATCAAATGTCTGTCATTATTTAGCCTAGAGGAGACAGAAGTGCTGTTCTCTGTGTTTTCCTAGGGCAATGGCAGAAATTAGACGGTTGGTTAACCAGGAGGCCAGTTAAAGAGGCCAGATAAGAGGGAGTTTACTGTATTATTAAAACTACTAAAAATTGTCTTCATATACAAACTTCTGCTAAACTGATCTGAAATGCTGTTAACAATTGGTTTTGTCCATGTGTAGTCACTGGAGGAAAGTACAGTTGTGTACACCTACCATAAATGTAGATGTTAGAGTGTCTTCACTGTTGCAGTCATGACTGTAGGGTTCTCCCCTGCCAGCAGGCAGCCCTCGGTCGGCCAGAATCCCAAAGTCTGGGTCCGGCATCAGTTGTTCAATTCTGCTCCCTGACGTCAGAGCGCCAGGAGTATAAAGCTGACAACCTACGCCATCTTCTCTAGTTTTTCTTGCCCCAGATGTCAGGAGTCCCAAAATGAAAATGGTCCCAAAACCTTTGCAAATACACCTCAGAAGAATGGTGAAAAAAAAAGGAACCACACAAAAGTAAAAATAAGAGGGGACAGGAGGGAGGGAAACCCAGACTGCAACAGTGAAGACACTCGAACATCTACATTTATGGTAGGTGTACACAACTGTGCTATGTTCATCGTGTTTCACTGTTGCAGTCATGACTGTAGGGTAGAATCCCAAAGCTGAAAGAAAGGGAGGTGGTCATAAAGAAGAAGGGGCGGCTAAGAAGCCCTGCAAGACTGCAGAGGCAAAGCCTGCCCTAGACTTAGAGTAGAGAGGCAAATTGTAGTGCTTAGAGAAAGTATGCACCGAACTCCAAGTTGCAGCTTCCAATATGTCCTTGGTAGGAACTCCCCTGAGGAAGGCTGCAGAAGTGGCAGCAGCTCTGGTGGAATGAGTCCGTATGGTCCCTGGGATTTGCTTTCCATGGTGTGAATAACAAAATCTGATTCCATGAGCAATCCATTTAGAAATGGTTTGTTTAGAAATGGCTTTACCTTGGGAACTTGAAGCATAAGAAACAAACAATTGTTCAGATTTTCTGATGTCCTTGGTTGTGTTCAGGTAAAAACGTAGCTGTCGATGTACATCCAAGGAATGTAAGATCCTTTCCCCTTTATTTTGAGTTGTGGGGAAAAAGGTTGGCAAGTGGATAGTTTGATTTAAAGCCACTTTGGAAACCACCTTAGGCATAAAGGTCAGATTAGTCCTCAAAGATACCCTGTCTTGATGAAAAATAATATAAGGTTCCACCGCCATAAGAGCTTGTAACTCTGAAACTCTCCTGGCGGAGGTTAGTGCCAACAGGATAGCTGTCTTCCAAGATAAAATCTTGATGTCAGCAGAGCGGCAGGCTCAAAAGGAGGCAAGGTTAGTTTTTCCAAAACATAATTGAGATCCCAAGCAGGAATAGGAGGAGATCTAGGAGGTCTTAAGTTCTTAGCTCCTCTGAGGAACTGTCTCATGAGCTGGTGGGAAAAGATGGGAGGGTCTGTATTATAATGAGCAGAAATAGCTGAAGCATGGATCTTAATGGAAGAGAAAGAGAGACCCTTCTGTAAGAGATCCATCAAGTAAAGTAGAATTAAAGTAATGTTAGGGAGAAGAGGATCAGAATCCTGAGCCTGCATCCAGGAACAAAATCTTTTCCATTTTCCCGCATAAGATTTCCAAGTGCTAGGACGTCTAGCTTCCAAAATGACATCCATAACCTGCTTGGGTAGGAAAGAAGAAATCACAGGCCCTGGATTAACCAGGCCGCCAGGCTGAGATTTCTGACATGAGAGTGTAGTACCCGACCCTGATGTTGGGACAGAAGGTTCGGAGACTGAGGTAAAATCCAAGGGGGCTCCAGGCATAGGTTTATTAGAGCTGGATAGCAAAACTGCCGAGGCCAATTCGGAGCCAAGATTATCATCTTGGGTTTGTCCTGTTTTATCTTCAATAAAACTCGTGGAAGAAGAGGTAGAGGTGGAAAGGCATATCCCGAGAGGTTCCTCCAACTGAATGACAGGGCATCCACTTTCCAAGCCTCTCTGTGGAATGTCTTGGTGCAAAAAATCTGCAGCTGATGATTTCGATGGGATGCAAAGAGATCTATGTGAGGACATCCCTATACTGCTGTTATCCTGAATATTTTGGTGTCCAGCATCCACTTGTGTGGATCCGAAAGGTTTCTGCTCAAACTGTCTGCCAGTAAGTTTTGTTTTCCTGGTAGAAACTGAGCTTGAAGATCCAGATTGCAAGTTAGAACTGTGTTCCATAAATCCATGGCTAGTCTGCAAAGGGGGTAGGAATGAGATCCCCCTTGCTTGTTTATGTACCACATAACTGTGGTGTTGTCTCTGTCCGTATTAGTAGTTGTCCTGGCTGTATGAGATTCCTGAAGGCCAATAGAGCTTTCTGAACGGCTAACATCTCCTCTAAGTTGATATGCAGGTGCTTCTGATCCGTTGTCCAAAGGCCCTGCAGACAATTGCCCTGAAAATGGGCTCCCCAAGTATAATCCGAGGCGTCCGTGGTTAGAGTCAGAGGTAGACGGAAGGGCTTCCCTTTGTTTAGAGCACATGCCCTGGACCACCAAAGAAATTCCTTTTGAAGGCAAGGAAGGACAGGAATCAGTATGCCCAAACTGTAGTAATGCTGAGACCATACACTTTTTAGGTACCACTGTATTTTCCTCATGTGTAGTCTTGCATATGGTACGAGAAGGATGCAGGAGGCCATGTAACCCAAAGCCTGCAGGAATTTCCTTGCAGATAGATGGGTTAGAGTTGCCAAGGCTTTGAAAGTTGATGCCAGCTGTAATTGTTTTTCAGATGTCAGAAAAGCCATCTGGGTTGTAGTGTTTAGAAGAGCATCCAGAAAAGTTATCTCTTGTGATGGTGTCAAATTTTACTTTATGTTTACAGAGAATCCCAGGAATTTGAGGAGGCCTTGTACAAAATGTAGATGCTGGAGTAAGACATCCTTGCTGTCTGCCTGAATTAGACAATCATCCAGATAAGGGTATATTTGAATTCCCTTGAGTCTGCAGTAAGCTACTAATGGAGCCAGGCATTTGGTGAAGACCCTGGGCGCAGTAGATAATCCAAAGGGCAGTGCAGAGAATTGAAAGTGCCTTGAACCGGAGGTATTTTCTGCGATCCTGCCTGATGGGAATGTGTAATTATGCCTCCTTTAAATCCAAAGTCACCATCCAAGCATCTTTGGACAGCATTGGAAGTAACTGCTGTAGAGTAAGCATCTTGAATTTTGGAATCCCTAGAAAGGTGTTCAAGACCGACAGATCCAGAATGGGTCTCCATGAATTTTGCTTTCTTGGCACTAGAAAGAGCCTGGAGTGAAACCCTTTTCCCATCTCTGAAATAGGTACCAGTTCTATGGCATTCATAGCCAAAAGAGCTTCCACCTGGTTTAAGGCCTCCGTCCATTGATGTTTTGGAAGGTTTGGTCATCCGTTTGGTCTTGGCAAAGTATGAAAATGGAATTTGTAACCTCTTAAAATCACATCCAAAACCCATTTGTCCTGGGTTATTTGAGTCCAATTTTGGTAAAAAAGAGAGAGTTTTCCTCAGAGAGGGGCTTCCAGGAAAGACGTTCCAGCAGCCCAACCGAGGGAGTCATTGAGCTTGTTTCCTTTGAGACTGTGGTCTGTCCTCTCCTCCCCTAGGGGTAGAAGCAGTCCACTGCCTTGGTCCATAAGCAGACTGTGTTTGAGGCCTCCCTCTGGAGCGTCTATATCTACCTCTTTGAGGCCTGTCTGAAGAGGGAAAGGACCAGTTTTTTGATGGCCAATTCCTGCTAAATCTAGGAGGCTGTACTTGTAAGAAATCTTTAACTGTTTGCATGGATTTCGCCTTATCCTCCATCTTTTTAATCACCTCTTCAGCTTTAAATCCAAACAAAACATTATGCTGAACAGGAGCATCCAATCATTTAGCCTTTACTTGTTCAAGTAAATTCTGTTCCTTTAGCCATGCATGTCTTCTAATGACTGTGCCAGAGGCCGCAGCCCTACAAGAAGCCTCCAAGGCATCAAATCCACAGTGTAAAACATGCTTCCCAACCTGTTCAGTGGCATGCAATAAGTCATGTAATTCCTTATCCTCTGCACAGGCAGAAATGGAAGTAAATTTTTGTTTTAAGACAGATAAGAGAAATTGCTGATATTTAAGCATATGAAACTGACAGTTAAAAAGCCCTAATGGACAAAGTAGCAGAAGTGTACACCTTTTTGCCCCATCTTTCCAAGGCTTGAGAATCCTTTTCAGTAGGAATAGGATTTTTGGCAGTAGCGGCCTTAACACCCTTAGGACCCTGAGAAATGGTTTCAGGGTCAGCAGTAGGATTCTTGTATAAAAACTGATAGGTACTACAGGGTTCCTGATTCCCATCAGGCTTAACGGGAGCAGGAGGAAAAGAATCAGGGGTTAAATTAGCCTCCGAAAAGGCATCATCAACAATATCCAAAACAGGAGGAATAGCCAGGGGGTCTATGTTGGGGTAAAAGAAAATCCCTCAGCCTTTTCTTGGATTCTGAATACTCCTTGTCCCTCCCAGTGGAAATGTTCCCTCATTTCATGCAGAGTTTCCCCAAAAGAAAAATCCTCAGGAGGAGAAGCTGAAGGAATGGATTCTTCCACATCAGAATCCTCATAAGGAGGGAAAGAATATTCCTGATCAGAAGAAGAAACTGAGGAAACAGAAGCCTGATCAGAGGAATCATAGTAAACATCCTGCCTTGGCCTTTTGTCTGGAGGGGGATGAGAATCCCTAATCATTGTGAGTAAATCCTCCGCCATCTTGAGTAACTGTTTCTGTGACTTGGGAGCCGGTTCAGAAGAGGCCTGTGCTGAAGTCTTGGATTTAGAAGGAGTCTTTGCCTTTGTCTTCGGCTTTCCCTTTACTTGAAGCGGAGTAGGCCCGAAAACCCCTTCGGAAGCCGGTACCTGCACAGCGGCTCTGGACCCATCTGAAGGAGCATTGTCCGAAGGTCCTGCAACAGAGATATTTAAAGGCCTGGTTGGCTCCTCATGAGAGTCCGTTTCGGCCGTCAGTTCTGAAATGGCCGATGACAGGGGCTGCAAAAGTGCCTCCCTGATGACGGCCGAACCTGAAGCTGGCTCCACATGTGCGCTATCATCAGATTTGGACCTCGGAGGCCTGTCTTTATTGCGACGCTTGTGAACTCCGGTAGATGGAACAGTGTCAGATGACATTTTGTAGTTAAAGCGCCTACCGAAGTAATGAAAAGCAAAATCGTACCTTCGCTTGATTGTACGCTGACTGAATCTAGCACAAAACCGACAACTAACTACGTCGTGGTCAGGGCCTAAGCAAGGAATACAGTAAGAATGAAAATCCTTATGAGGTATTTGCTTCCCACATGAAATACAATTATTAACTTTTTCTGACATCGGAGTGGAGCAAGAAAAAAGTTTCCCCAACGGGGTACTTAGCTTTGAGTGGAGAAGAAAGTCTTCGGACCAAAGTAGAAATATTCGTCAGGAGTCTAGCAACCGGCACTTGCGAACTATCACCGCACGGCAAGAAAGACTGGAGAAGATGGCATCGGTTGTCAGCTTTATACTCCTGGTGCTTTGACGTCAGGGAGCAGAGTTGAACAACCGACACCGGACCCAGACTTTGGGATTCTGGCCGACCGAGGGCTGCCTGCCGGCAGGGGAGAACCCTACAGTCATGACTGCAACAGTGAAACACGATGAACATGTATAATTGTGGCCTTTTTGCATGTTAGACAAGAAAAAAAAAAAAACAAAGAAAATTGGGTAGGAGTTAAATAATGGAGCAAGACAAAAAAAGAGAGAATAAAAAGTATACAAAATTTCCTACCCACCAAGGAGCTATAAAATACATTACAATACTAGTCCAAAGTACAATGTACCACTGTATGCATTTGGTGCCAGTTAAGGTGCTGATGCAGTTGTACTATACCCACAGCCAAAACAGAAGAGCTTTCAATCAAAATGCTTCACTGGTAAACCACAACAGTGCTTTTCACAAGTCAGTATTAGTGGAGAAAGCAGTGAAGTCAGTCAGAAAAGTTATGTACTCACTATAATGTTCCATGTGGGTTGTCCAGCTTCGCCTTCATTCTTACTAGGTTGGGTTCGGATCCGATCCTCCAGATCCGTCTCTGCCTTTATTTTCAAGCTCGAGGACCTCTGCTAGCTCGTGGTTAAACCCCTATCCCAGCATGCACTAGACCCATCTCCAGATCTTGTTTGCCCCAATTATAAAGTTATTAGTATTCCAATGAAGAATCTAGAGGCTGAAGGACAGAGGTCAATGTAATCCAATTTGTATAGACCTGGGCTTCTACGTGTAAAAGAAGGTAAGGGGGAAGGAGGGTGGGATGCAAGAATGAAGATGAAGATGGGCAACGTATGAAACTTTATGGTGAATACATAACTTCTTTGTGATGTCCTATTTCACCTTCATTCTTACTAAGTTGGGACAGCATCCCTAGCCCACTGAATCTTGGGTGGCTCATGGGAGAATATTCTGCAGAACCATGGATGTAAAACAGGCTCTATTCCTGCAAGCTAAATCAAGTTTGTAATGAGTGATAAAATTAAGTGGTTTAGTCCATGTTGCTGCAGCACAAATGGTATCAATTGGTAACTATCAGAAAGGCTGAAAAACTTGCAACGGCTCTTGTAGAATGGGCCTTAACCTTTATTGGAAGTTCTTTACAGACATTTAGATAAAGGTTATACAATCTGAAATCCATTTAGAAGGTGGAACTTTAGACACAGGGGATCCTCTTCAAATCTGATAAAGAAGCAAATAACTGATCAGATTTTCAGAATTACGTAGTTTTATGTAGGAAAAAACATAACTGTCAATGTACATCCAAGTTGATGCAACATGTATGCTGCCTTGTTTTCATAATTCGGGAAGAAAACTAATTTCAGATTAGTCTCTGAAGCCACCTTAGGTAAAAAGGAGGGCTTTGTTAGTAAAGACACCCTAACTCTATGGAAAAACAAATATGGTGGCTTTATGGACAAAGCTTGCAACTCTTGACATCCTTCTAGCAGACCTGATTGCCATCAAGAAAATGGTTTTTGTAGGTCAAAAACTAATTCGCAAGACGATGCTGGTTTGAATGGAGGAAAAATTATGCGGGACAAAACGAAATTTAAGTCCCATAGTGCTGGAGGGTCTCTAATTGGTGGTCTTAATAACAAACTACCCTTGAGAAAAGCTTTACATAATTTAGGAGACATCATTTTGGATTCCAAACCTCTAAAGTGAAAATTCGACATCGCTGTAAGCTGAACTCAGCTGCACAATCATTGAAAAGTTTTGCTAGGAAATTTAGAATGAAACTAATGCAAGCATAAAAAAATTCGACATGGTTATGGGTAGCCCAGGAGGAGAATCTTTTCCATTTGCTTTTAAAGATCTTCCTCGCTGAAACCTTCAGAAGAGATTATAATGTGTTTAACTTAAGAGGAGAGGGCTGGAAACCTGGTTATTGTTGGAACTGGAGCAGATAAGATGTCAGTCTGAGGGTCTGAAGGGATAGATGCAGCGTTCCTGACGCACGAGTAAAATGGTCTGGAATGGGTCCAGAATCGATGGCTCCTCCCAAAGATGAGGCCACAGGAAGGGGAACCAGATTTGTCAAGGCCAGTATGGAGCAATGAGTATCAAGTCCGTTCCCAAAGAACTGGCTTTCTGAAGGACTTTAGGAATTAAAAGAAAGGGAGGAAAAGCATACAGGAGACCCAGGGACCAATCATGAAAGAGTGCATCCCTTGATGACTCCCCTGAGGGTGGATGAGGGCAATGTAGATGCTGCATTTAGCATTCACAGATGTCGCAGCAATACTGGTCCCATTTTTGGAAAATTTTTCACTATTTCCTCTTTCAGAGACCATCAAAATTGCTCTGCTTAGCTTCCCAGTTAATCCTTCGCAAACACAGACCAGGAAAACTTGAAAAGGAACCAGTAGACAGTACAACTTTCGCCACAGAGAGACAACTGATAAGCCACAGGGTACAAAAATTTAATAGAGTGAAGCGCTTTTCGTCTGCTCGACTAGCAGACTTCATCAGACAAATACATGTGCTATTGATTACAATTTATACCTATGATGACATCATTAATTAGCATCAATGCAATTTGCAACTAATAAGACATAGTAAGAACATAAGATAAAAACAACAGTTAAAACACTAAATAAGCATATTCTTAGACTAAGACATCCTAGTATTAGTCAAATATTTAAAACTAAATGAAATTAGTTAGTTTATATGAATTAAATAAAATGATTTAAAATAAGTTTAAATTTAATTTGAATAGATCCATTCCCCACACCGCTCAATTTAAGTCAAATAGTTGAATAAATAAAACTTCTGATGGAATGCATACTGCATAGGTAGTCACATATTAATTAAATAGGTTAGCTAAACACTACCTAGTACTACCATAACAGTTCCAAAAGGCCTCATGTATAGTACACATAAAGGTGCACAATTAGAACTAGTGTATTTACATAATGATGTTAACTACAACTCACTATTAGGTCATACAAGAACGAAAAATGTCAAGCTAACGTTGACAAATGAATACATAAATAATAAATACATATTCACTGACCTAAAGTGACTAAGTGACGTACATTATAAATAGGACTTCGTGTATAATGAAAAAAGTAAATAAACTACTCATAACCAACTCACTAACAGTAATAGTGTCCTAATAGTAGGCCAAGACGCTATCTTAAAAGACTTTTTAGTTTTAAGATGCTACTAATCGAGCAACTATCAACTAATAGTGAGTTGTAGTTAACATCATTATGTAAATACACTAGTTCTAATTGTATATTGGGACTATAATACCAATTTATGGTATC
>NC_056727.1:1221035543-1221078918 GCF_019279795.1 Protopterus annectens
ATATACATACATACATACATACACACACACAAACACAAAAGGCTTAAGACCCTCTCTGATGCATCAGTTTCAGAAACACTCTGAATCCGGTGCCCACAGGAAGGGATATTGAACTCTCACCAGCAAGTTCATACCTGGGGTGGGATATTCCAGTGGGTTGTCTAGATGCTTCCACAGTCATAACCGTTTCAGGGAGCAGTCTGAGAAGATTCATCCAAATGGAAGGGAGAAAAAAAATTAAGATGCTACCTGCTTATCGCTGTAGTGTACCTTTGCTTCTCTGCATCTTCTAGAAGACAAGTTTCAGATGCACTGGCATTCTGTAGTGAAGCCAAAGTCAATACACACTCCTAGGTAAGATCTACAAACAAGGGCTGTTTATTCAGAATCATCCAGGACTGCTACTGAGTAACAGTTCTAGGATCAAGTGCATAAAGAAACAAGTTATGTAATTACCAAAATGTTCCATCTGTGTTGTCCATTTTTATTAAAAAGTTGGGTTTGGCTCAGATCCTCTGATCAGACTGCCATTATTTTAGTTCATGGCAGCAAAAAGCTCTCAAGCTCCTCCCTTACCTATAATGCACCAATCCCTAACATACCTCAGAACTCATTTGCTGGCTGACATAATGCAACCATAGTATTCCTGACTGAAGAATTCATTATCTGGAGTTTAACGTAAGTAACAGTGCTATCCTTATAAATTCTCGTTCTTCCAGAAATCAAATGTAAAAAAAGGTTGAGGGTTGGTGGGAGGGGAGTTGTGGTAGAATGAAAATGGACAACATTATGGTGAATATATAGTTGACTGATGTCAATTTTCATTCCTCAACATTTAAAACAGAGTCCCCAGCTATCTAAAGTGGACTGAGGATATTCCTGAGCACAGTTGAACCAAAGGGTGCTCCTCCACTCTAGATCAAATCCAGTTTGTAATGGGTAATAAAGGTAAGAGGACTGGCCCAATGTGCAGCTGCACATATCTTGTCCATGGAGGCCCTAGATAAAAACACTGAAGTTGCCATGGACCAAGCTGAATGGGATCTTAAAGGTTCTGGCAAGGTCAGACCCAATTTTTGTGGGGAGAAATGTATAAAAACAGCCATTTGGCTAAAGTTACATCTGCAACTGATTTGCCCAATTTAGAACCTGCAAAGGGGCACTGATCTAAAGTTGAGTAAAACTCAAATCCCTAGACTAAATACAACTTAAGCAGGAAAGTTCATTTAAGCAATAAAATTTTTTTATGTGGAAGGTTTTCCTACCAAAAGGAACTGATCTGCCCAGAAAAGGCACAGTACATGTTAAACGTCTATCCTTGAAAGCCCGCACAGAAGCTCTCATAAATGGCAGGAAAGCTCTGAAGGGCTTTGTGCTCAAACCTGCGATTTAGGTAGCCAGCTTGATCTCAAGAAAAGTGCCCTGAAGCTTTGGAAGCTGGCAGGCTGTTGCGTCTTTGGCACGATGCATCCCATACAGCAAAGGCTACTGCAACTGAAGTGAAGTGATGGCTTTTGTTGAAAGTGCAAACAAAGAAGAAGAAAAAAAAAAGGAATCAACAGTAACTTAAGCATGCTCCTTAAATCAGGCAAAGGGAATTATAAAAATATTGGCAATGAGCTTTTTAAGGAGTCCTGGGCAACAGAAGAAAATTCCAATGGTTTACACTATTTCAAGAGAGCTTCTGAAATGGAAGACTTTATGGTTTAGAGCACTTTGCATATAAAATGATTTGCATGTAGGGTAAACAGTGATGGGCCAGCTTAAGAGCAACACTGGAGAGATGAACAGTACTCCCACAAACTAAATGACTCAAAATGGTTAGGTACTCAAAAGTTGCACCACAACAGCAGTGCAAACCAAGCATCTGAATAGCTCTACTAGTAATGCACTAAGAAAATAAGTAAATTACCTACCTGTGTGCCACACATACTGAACCCATACATAAGTGCTGGCAGCAAAGAAGAGCCACTGTACTGGTATGAAGAGCAGGCATATTATATCGGATGTGAATGCTACACAAACAAAAAATACTGAAAATGCCTGAAAAAGAAGGAAAAACATTAGAACGTATAAATGGAATTTAGGTTTTGACATTTTAAAGCATAAATCTACATGTTGACAGCAGAAAGTACAGTTGTGTAAAATCTTACCATAACAGTAGATGTCCATCTCTTTACTGTTGAGCTATTCACCACCTTAGGTATAGTCTGCCAAGGATAACCCAATATCTGGCCAGAATACCAAAGCCTTACCCCAATCCCTAGAAACCATATCCAATTTATGCTGCTTAGTAAAGGAATGCACTGAAGACCAAGTAGCAGCTTCAAGGATGGATATGGTGTCCAGACATTTGAAGAAGGCACCAGAAGAGGCAACAGCCCTAGTGGAATGAGCTCTAATGGAAGCAGACACTTGCCATGAAAAGAACAAAAGGAAAGGTCTTTAGATATCCAGGAGATGATTTGCTTAGAAAACAGCAAAATTCAACATTCTGGGATAAGAAACAAAAAAAATGGTCAGGCTTATGAATGGTTTTAGTTTTATCCAAATATCTGAGCTGTCTGTGCAAATCCAAGGTATGCAGGACCTTCCCACTAGCAGACTGAAGGAAAAAGGGAGTTGTACTTCTCGATTCAAGGACAACTCATTAATCTTGGACATACAAGAAGGATTAGTACGAAGAGTCACCCTGTCCCTATGAAAAAAAACAAAATAGGAGGAATGGCCATAAGGGCTTATCTGAGAACAAATAAGAGGAAGCAATATGACAGTCTTCCATGGAAAGGTCTGCAGAGAAGCTGAAACTGCAGACTGAAAAGGAGCCTGGGTAAATTTTTCCAAAACAAAATTAAAGGTGCAAGGAGGAAGAATAGGCTTTGGGGGCCTAAGATGCAGGATAACTTTAAGAAACTGTTTGGACTTCAAAATAAGAAGCCAAAGGAGGATTCAAGGGTAGACTGGAAAAAGCTGAGAAATGTCTCTTTAGAGAAGAATAAGCCAAGCCAGACCACAGCAACTCTGAGAATAGAGAACCTGGGGACCCCCAATGAAAAAGGGTCCTGGCTTTGAGCATGGCACCAGACAGAAAATCTCTTCCATTTGGACATACAAGACATTCTGGTTGCAGGTTTTCTTGCCTGCTATAAAACCCTAAGCACATTCTCAGTTTTGATCCCTTTTAGGCACTTCTTTTCTATCACCCACAGTGTCAGCTGAATAGTGGACAAGTGAGAAGGGATATGACCCATTGTAGTCTATGTGGAGGTCCAACCAGCGAGTTAACTTGAGGTGACTGCACCTGTCCAGATGCATTGGGGGGGGGGGGGTACAGTTGTGTACACTTACCATAAATTTAGATGTTAGAGTGTATTCACTGTTGCAGTCATCACATTTGGGTTATCCATGCCAGGGTAGCCCTCTGGTCGGCCCGAATAACAGAGGCTTAGTATTTCTGCATCGGTTACTATCGCTTCAGGACTGACGTCAGGTTGTCAGTAGTGTAAAGTAAGGCAGCTGACACCATTACATCAGTTTTTCTTGCCCTGTCAGGAGCCCCCAAGTGGGAGCCAGGATATGGTGGAAGAACCCCACCAGTAGAAAGTAAATACCAAAAAGTTCCTTGTAAGGAGAGAGAGAAGGGGGATGGAGGGAGGGAAACGAGGAATGCAACAGTGAATGCACTCAAACATCTACATCTATGGTAAGTGTACACAACTGTACTATGTTCTTTGTTTTTCACTGCTGCAGTCATCACATGTGGGTTGATTCCCAAAGCTGAAGAAAAGGGTGGAGGCAGTCAAGAAGGTTGGGGGCTGGCTAGGATGCCCTGCAAGACTGCAGTGGCAAAGCCAGTCATGGATTAGGAGAAGATAGGCAGGTGGCAATGCTTGGTGAAGGTATGAACAGATGTCCATGTTGCAGCCTCCAGGATGTCCCTGATGGGGACTCCTCTGAAGAAAGCTGCAGAGATGGAGGTTGTTCTGGTAGAGGGTGTCCTGACCCCCTTAGGGGAAGTTTTCCCCATGTTGCTTGTAGCAGAAATGGATGCAGTGTGCTATCCATTTTGAAATGGTTTGTTTGGATATGGCTTTGCCCTCTGCTCCTGCAGCAAAGCTCAACTGATCAGTCTTTCTAAATGACTTAGTCCTGTCTAGATAAAATCAGAGCTGTATGCGCACACCTAGAGTGCAGTATCCTTTCTCCCCTTGTTTTTTGGGTTGGGGAAAAAGGTGGGCAAATGAATTGGTTGAGAGTCGCACTGAACACCACTTTGGCATGAAGGATGGGTTAGTCCTGAGGGAGACCCCGTCAGCATGGAAAATGAAGGGCTCTACAGCCAATACTGCTTGTAGCTGGGATACTCTTCTTGCTGAAGTGATGGCCAGAAGCAAGGCTGTCTTCCATGAGATAAACTAACTCTGCTGAAGCGGCTGGTTAAAAATGGGGCACGGTGAGCTTTTCCAACACAAAGTTAAAGTCCCAAGCTGGGGTAGGTACTCTTGTGTGTGGCCAAGAGTTGCTAGCCCCTCTTAGGAACTGTTTGATGAGAGGGTGTGAGAAAAGAGGATGCTCAGTGCTGAAATGAGCAGAGATAGCAGAGGCATGAATTTTGAGAGAGGAAAAGGATAGACCACTATGTAGTAGGTCAACTAGGTAAGTCCAGGATGAAAGGTAGGGAGGGCTGTGCCGTATCGGCTCCCTTAGCCTGGATCCAAGTGCAGAACCACTTCCATTTGACAGCATAAGACTTTCTAGTGCTAGGGCGTCTGGCCTTACGTGTAACATCTAGAACAGATTTACTGATATTAGCAGCTTGCACAGTGGGCAGGGAATAAGCCAGGCTGCCAAATTGAGGGTCTGCAATTGGGAATGCATGAATTCTCCTTCCTTCTGGGTCAGGAGTATTGGGATCTGAGGGAGATGCCATGGTGGCAGCGGTGACCGGCTGCGCAGCAGTGGGTACCAGTGCTGGCATGGCCAGTCTGGGGCAATCAGGACTGTCCTCGGTTTTTCTCACTTATTTTGAACAGTACCCTGGTAATGAGAGGTAGTGGGGGAAATGCATAGACAGAAGTTCATTTATTTATTTATTTGCAGTTGGTTTACCAGGATAGTCCATTGGGCCGAAAATGAACCCATTTTCAATGGAGTCCTGGAGAGAAAAGCTCCAAAACAATCAAGGTTACAGTAGGTTATTAATGATAATTATACAAAAATTAAGATTCACTTAATTTCAAATAGTACAGGAAACATTAGGAGTAATACAGACTTGTGATGAAACTTACACATGATACAGACTAACAAGAGGAATATTGCAAAGTAAATACTGAAACGTCATTGTGCATTAGGAAGCATACACATTTAAGAGGTGCAGCCTAGTGCATTTTTTAGAAATACCATAGGAATAATAGTAATAAAGTATGAGTTGGGGGAAAATAAGGAAAATTGCTGGTGTAAACAGGGGAAAGGAGGAAGATGGACATTACCAGTGTTAGTTATGTGGGGTGGTAACAAGAGCATTCCCACTGGGATACTAGATATGAATGAAGAGATTTTTTGAAAATAAAATGGTTACAGGTTGTGCGAATGGACGGTGGTAGGGAGTTCCAGAGGCATGCTAGGCCATAGGATAGAAGATGTTTACCTGGGGGACGAGTTGGTTTGTAGACTTCTAGTAGATTTTGATTGTTGGACCTTAATACTCTATCAGGTAGGTGCATTTTAAAAGCAGTAGAAAGGGAGGGACAGAGGGAGGGGTTGAAAATGAGCTTGTGTGCAAGACTTAGTTGAGTATACGTTAGGTGATTGGGTAGTTCTAGACATTTTAGTTTTTGGAGAGAGGAACAGTGGTGGGTGGAGGACTTGTGGCTGGTAGCGAATTTGGTGATTTTGTTGTAGCAAGAGGAAAGTTGTGTTTTTAGAGAGGACTGTAGATTACTTAGGAGTGGAGCTCCATAGGGAAGGGAGGGGATAAGGAAGGAAGTAGAAAGAGTGATTTTAGTGGCAGGTGTGAGGTAATGGTTTTGTCGGTACAGCATACCTAGTTTTTGATGTTTTTTTTTTTTATATTTAGTTGTAGGTGGGAGTTGAATTTGAGCTGGCTATCAACTTGGACCCCAAGTGACTTGGTCTCTGACACCAGTTCTAGAGGTGAGTTGTTCTGACTAGTAATAGAGAATGTGTTTATATCAAAAGAAGTGACTTTGGAGGGGGAAAATAACATTAATTTGGTTTTAGAGGCATTGCGTGCTAGGTGATTACTTTTCATCCATTGCTCAGTGGTTGAAAAGGCATCTCGAGTAAGCTTTAGGAGTGTGGGGATGGATGTGGCAGAGCAGATAATAGTGGAGTCATCTGCATATTGGATGATGTTTGAGAATGGGATAGAGTTGCGGAAATCATTTATAAATATATTAAAGAGGAGGGGACCCAGTATGGAGCCTTGGGGAACTCCGGTAAGGGTATTAAGAAATGATGGTGGCCTTTTTCTATTTTACTGCTTGATATCTATTGGATAGGTAACTGGATAACCAGTTTAAAGAGGAGGGGGATAGGTTAAGTTTTGAGAGTTTAGTTAAGAGCAGGCTGTGTGAGATGGTGTCAAAGGCCTTAGACAGGTCAAGTAGCAGGGTAGAAACAATTTGGCCAGAGTCGCGGGCTTTATTTACAGTTTCAAGGAAGGAGAGGAGGGCTGTCATAGTGCTATGATTTGGTCTGAATCCATGTTGTTTGGGAGTTTGTAGGTGATTATCTAAGAGATGTGGTAGGAGTTGAAGTTGGATACACTTTTCTAGGAGTTTGGAGATGGGAGACAGGATGGCAATGGGGTGGAAATTAGTAACATTGTTATTGTTGCCACCTTTATGTAAAGGTATGATAAAGGCCTTTTTCCAGATTTGGGGTACTATACATTCTTGGATAGAGCGGTTGATTAGAATGCTAATGGGGTAGGCAATTGCTTCAGCAGCTATGCTAAGAAAGTAAGAAGGGATGTTATCAGGAGCATTAGTGCATGGCTTCAGTTTCAGAAGGAGGTTCTTTACAGTAGAAGTGGGTATAGGTTTTAATGAGGGTAGAGGGGAGTGGGAAGAGGGGCTATTAAGGGGTGATGGAGATGTTGAGGAAGTCAGACTAGGAGAAGAGGTGGAGGGTAGAGAGTTACTAGATGGCAATAAGGGAGTGATAGCACTGCAGGGTAGAGTGTTGGTAGGGGGTGGTGGTGTGTTGGAGAATGTGGTGGTGTTAGAGAATGTTGAGGTTAATTTGGAAATAGATTCAATGAAAAAAAAAAAAAAAGAGAGTTAAATTGGGTAGCTACGTCTAAATCAGGAGCATTAGGGTCAGGGGTGGGGGTGTCTGGTTTGCTGGAGTTAAAGAGAGTAGAGATACCTTTCCAGAATTTTTGAGGGTTTGTTTTATTATTATTTTGGAGTATGGAGAAATAATTTTGTCGATCAGAGGCGATGAGCTTTTTTACTTTACTTCGAAGTGTTTTGTATTCATTATGGATGAGGGGACTCCTGTTTTTCTGGTAATGTGCCCAGACTTTATCTCTGTGCCGCATGGTTGATGGTGTGTTTTTGGTAAGCCAAGGGGCAGTTTTAATTTTTATTCTCTTTGTCCTTAAGGGAGCCTGGGAGTCTAGTAGTTTCAAGAATTTTGAGTTGAAGTGGGCAACTGCGTTATCTAGGGATAATGTTTTTAGACAATTCCAGTTTATTACTTTTAGCGAGTTTGAAAAGGTTGTTGGGTTAAAGTTTTTTTGGTTACGGATAGTAATATAATTATGGGTGCGATGTACAAGTTGGGGGAGTCGATGAGTGATGATGGGTATGCGGTCACTAAGGGGATCGGGAAGAGTGCCGCTGTCAGAAAAATAGTGGGGGTGAGAGACTAGAATCCAATCCAGAATACTGCCGCTAGACAGTTTTTTTGAGGGGCGTGTTATGGAGTTGATTAGCTGTGAAAAATTGTAGAGGTTGATGTTAAGAGGGTTTGTAGAAGACTGGATGGAGGCCCAGTTAATATTCATGTCCCCTAAGACTATTGTTTCATTGCTAAAGTTGTTGGAGAGCCAGGAGAGGATATCTTCAAGTGTAGAAATATTATCCCCTGGAGGGATGTAGAGTGAAGCTATACATATGTGTTTGTTAACTTGAAGTAGTGTGAGGAGTAGTTCAGCGTTGTTAAAGTGTGGAATAGGTTTATTATAACTGGCAAGGAGGATGAGTATAGGAGAGCTACTCCTCCCCCTTTTTTGTGGGATCTGTCTTTTCTAATGATAGAGTAGTTTGGTGGAATTACTTCAGAGTCTTTTATATGGGGTTTTAACTATGTTTCAGAGATGGATAGGATGTCAGGTTTATTATGTATGAGCCAGGCATGGAGGTTTGTGACCGTTTACTATACTTTGGGAGTTTAAAGTAGTAAGTAATATGGACTTGTCCGTAGTGGATGTGGTGGGGGGGCCTGGGTTTGGATGGATATCACCTGATAATAGAGTGGTTACTAGATGTAGGATTGGGTTGGATAGGTAATTGGACAGTTTAGTGAATAGATTGGGTTCTATTAGGATTCTGAAGGATTTACTAGTTACTATGGGGGTAGAATGATTTAGAGAAGTGATAAGTTTGTATGGGAAGAATAGGAGGTTTTTTATAGGATAGAGATGGGGAGAAATAGGAGTGTATGAGAGAGGGGAATTAAGATGGTTGGTTACATGGAAGGATTGTGAGTGGTAGGAGTTAATGGGTTGGGTGAGGTAGTATAGACAGGATAAATTAAGTAGTAGTAGCAGTAAAAAGGAGATGAATAAGAAGTTATGTACTCACCATAACGTTCCATCTGAGTAGATAAACTTCATTTGGCAGCAACCTATGGGTCTTCGGATCCATATCGGATCCGAGCCGGCAGTTTCCAACAGCAGAGATCCGAGCTCCAAGCTCCTCCCCCTACCCATAATCCCCTGCCAACCCTACCTGACCTCAGATCGAGTTTGCCCAATGCAAAACCTGCACCAAATAGCCAGCCTATGGTTTGACCTCGATACAATCGGAAGACAACATAGTAATATAAACATCCGAAGGTCAGGGGGAAGGAGGGGGGACGGTTGCTGCCAAATGAATTTTATCTACTCAGATGGAACGTTATGGTGAGTACATAACTTCTTAATCTGAAGTAGTTCACTTCATTTGGGCATCAACCTATGGGACAGAATCCCCAGCTACCTAAATCTTGGGAGGTCCTCATGGAAGGATGTTTCGGAGCACTGCAGAGCCAAAGGATGCTCTCCCTCTGGAGACCAGGTCCAACTTATAATGATTTAGAAAGGTATGAGATGAAGTCCAAGTGGCTGCTGAACAAATTTCATCCAATGAGACTCTAGAACGAAATGCAGCAGATGTGGAAATTGACCTAGTAGAATGGGCGTGGACTCCCTGGGGTGCGGGCCGGCCTGAACTTTCATATGCTAGTAGAATACACTATGAAATCCACCTGGACAGTGTGACTTTTGAAACTGATTTTCCAAAATTAGATTTAGCAAAGGAAATAAACAGCTGGTCAGATTACCTATGACCAGCTGTTCTGTGTAAATAGAAACATAGTTGTCTATGAACATCCAATGAGTGCAACTTGTATTAGCCTTTGTTTTGGTAATTGGGAAAAAAGACAGGTAAATTAATAATCTGATTGATTTGATTCGGAAGCAATCTTAGGAAGAAAAGAGGGATTGGTCCTGAGGGGACTGGTCCGGAGGGATACCCTATCTTTGTGAAAGGTCAAATACGGTGGCTTGGCGGAAAGGGCTTGTAGCTCAGAGACCCTTCTTGCCGAAGTGATAGCAACGAGAACTGCTATTTTCCAGGATAATAGTTTAAGATCCACTGAAGCTGCAGGCTCAAAGGGAGGAGCTGTCAAAGCCTGGAGCACAAGCACTAAATCCCAAGGAGGGACTACATCCTTCACCGGGGGTCAAAGTAGGAAGGTACCCTTCAAAAAGGCCTTACACAATCTGGTACAGATCAAAGGGCCTAGGTCACTCCCCACGTGATAATGCGAAACTTCTGCCAGCTGAACTCTGACCGTGGAAGAGCTGGCTCCTTGGTCAAAAAGTCCTGACAAAAAGTCTAACACCGCAGGTAACGGAGCCGTAAAGGGGACTAAGTTTTGTTGCTCCGCCCAAATAGAAAACCGTTTCCATTTGCTATCATAAAGCCTTCTAGTAGACGGCTTGTGGGCCGCCACTAAGATAGCTTTGACCGGGGAAGAGATACCAGGAGTCCTAGCTAGGAGTGGAACTGGAGCAACCAAGCAGTGAGCTTCAGATTGTCCAGTTTCGGGATCGGAACGTCTAACGGGTGCAAGATCAGATCCGGTATGGGATCCAGAATTCAGGGAGGATTCACTAGATGAGACCGTACATACGGGAACCAAGCCTGACGAGGCCAGAATGGGGCAATGAGGATTATTCTGCTCCCCAGCTGTCTGGCTTTCTGTAAGAACTTCAGCATTAGAGGAAGAGGAGGGTAAGCATAGAGGAGACTGGGCGGCCAAGCATGTACAAGAGCGTCTCGGGGGGATTCCCCGGGTGGGGGGATTAGAGCAAAGTAGTCGTTGCACTTCATGTTTGCGGGAGAAGCGAAAAGATCGCAACAAAGTTGACTCCATTTGGAGAATATTTGTTTCGTTACTTCAGGATTCTGAGACCACTCGTACAGTGATAGAATCGTGCAACTCAGTCTGTCCGCAAGGATGTTGGAACGTCCCGGAATGTGCATCGCTATGAGAAAGCGGTTGGTGGAGATCGCCCATTCCCCCACACTCATGGCCTCTCGGCAAAGTGGATAGGACCTGGTTCCCCCTTGTTTGTTGATATACCAGACTACTGACATGTTGTCCGTCTGGACTGCAATAGTCCCAACGGGAAGGCGGCTCTGGAGTGCTTGCAACGCCAACAGCACCGCCCTCATCTCTAGGACACTGACATGCAGCGAGGTCTCAGTGTGGTTCCACGTGCCTTGGACTGTCCTGCCTAGACAATGCCCCCCCATCCAAGGCGAGAGGTGTCCGTGGTCACTGTGGTTAGGGGATGTGGCACAGCAAAGGGACGACGTTTGAGGAGGTCTGGGGACTGGAGCCACCACAGAAGGGCCTTCCTGCAAACCCTGCTGAGGCAAATGGGATGGTTTAGAGGGTAATGCAGGAAGGACCATTGGACCTGGAAGGTCCACTGCAGGACCCTCATGTTCAAACGCGCCATGGGCAGCAGGTTGATGGCAGCTGCCATCGACCCTAGGGCCCTCAGGACCAACGCTGCTGAAGGGGCTGGGGATTGAAGGATGGCCCGCACATGTAGTCTCAGAGTTTGAAGCCAGTCTGAAGTCAAGAGGGCTAGGAGCCGGCTTGTATCCAATCTGGCCCCGATGAAGTCTATGATTTGTGTCAGCAGAAGGGAAGATTTTCCTACACCGACTGTGATCCCCAGCCGGGGAGCTAGACAGAGAAGAGAGTCCCTGGCCACGCAGAGTAGATGCCTTGTGGGGGCAGTCAGGGGCCAGTCTTCCAGGTAGGGGAAGACCTGAATTCCCTGAGTCTCAGGTGGGCCGCTATCACTGACAAAACCTTGGTAAACACCCTGGGGGCTGGGGAGAGACAAAAGGGAAGGACCCTGAATTGGCAATGACTGGCTCCTAGCCGGACGCAAAGGAACCTCCTGGAGCGTCTGTCCATCAAGATGTGGTAGTACGCATCCTTGAGGTCTATAGAGCACATCCAGTCATTCTCCTGCAAGAGGGGGAGAATGGATTGAAGTGTGACCATCTGGAACTTTTCCTTGGTTACTGACAGGTTCAAGAGGGATAGATCGAGGATTGGCCTCAAGTCCCCCATCTTTTTTGGCATCAAGAAAAACCTGGAGTAAAAGCCCGATCCGGACTGGTCTGGGGGGACGTGCTGAATGGCTCTTTTTTTCTAGCAGCTGCTAGATTTCCGCAGCCGTGGCCTCCCTCTGATCGGGGGGGACATCGGGGAGGAATCTGGGATTGCGAGGGGGATGAAGAAACGGAATTTGGTAACCTCTGGATATGATACGAAACGCGAGTGAATTGTAGTCTATATTAGTGGGGAGAGGATGCCATCTAGTAGACAAATGCTGAAGTGCACCTTGGCCCACCAGGGCAATCTCTGGACTAAATTGGACTAAGGGAGAAGGGAGCTAGTGTAACTCAGGGAACTAGATGAGGGGAAAGAACGGAGATACAGAAATAAGAGGGGTTTAGGCTGCTGGCTTTCCTGGCAGGCAGCATATTGAAATAGCTAGCAGGGCTTAAAAAGTATAGTAGGTTAATGCTTAGCAGCAGATGCACATACTTCCTTAGATTCTTCTGGGAGAAGCTTGGATCAGTTTCCAAAAAGGGGATGAGGCAGCAGAGTTATGGTAGCTTGAGCAATTGGAAGAGCTTGTATAATTTAGTTACGTCAAGGTATCCACCCAGGTGTAGTCACAGGAGATAATTCAGGGCAAAAAAGTGTAGGAGTACACGCTCCACCAGGGACGCATAGCAGCAGAGAACAGGCGATGTTTAAAGATCAACACAGGTTTAAAGGTTGACCCACTGGAAGGACAGATCTACTTTCCAGGCCCTGCAGTGAGGCTCCCTGGTGCAGAACTTGCTGAGCTGATGACTGGAGTGGGAAGCAAAGAGGTCGACCTTCGGGATGCCCCATTTCTGAGTTATATGAGTAAAGGTTCTTTGGTCTAGCTGCCACTTGTGTGGGTCCAGAAGATTTCTGCTTAAGTTGTCTGCCAGAGAGTTTAGAGAGCCTGGCAGGAATTCTGCTAACAGGTGTAGTTGCATGGCTGAGGCTGTGTGCCAAAGGGTCATGGCGAGCCTGCATAAAGGGTAGGAGCGAGTCCCTCCCTGCTTGTTGATATACCACATCACAGTGGTGCTGTCTGTTTTGATCAGTAGAGTCCCTGGGGAGAGAAGGGGTCAAGCTGTCAATGCGTGCTGGACAGCTAACATCTCTTTTTGGTTGATGTGCAGATGTATTTGATGTGGGCTCCATTGGCCCTGTATGCACCTGTCCAGGTATGCACCCCAGCCATAGTCTGAGGAGTCTGTGGTGAGGGTCTGGGTGGCGTGGGGTTGCGAGAACGGTAGTCCCTTGTTGTGGTTGCATGCTGCTGCCCACCAAAGAAAATATTTCCTTAGACAAGGTACCATTGGTATAAGAGTTCCCAGGTCTTGAGATTGTGTTGACACCAAAGGCTTTTTAGGTACCAATGAAGTTTCCTCATATGTAGTTTGGCATATGGAATGAGGAGAATGCAAGAAGCCATGAACACCAGAGCTTGCAGGATTTTCCTTGCGGATAAACTGGGGTCTGGTGGCTAGTTGAGAGAAACAGGCTGTCAGGTAAGTTTGCTTTTCTGGTGTAAGGAATGCCATCCGGGAGGCTGTGTCCAGGCTTGCTCCCAGGAATATAATTTTTGTGGGTGGGTACTAGCTTGGATTTCTTTTCTTTGATAGTGTAACCTAGGGAGGTCAGTAGGTCCTTCACAAAGGCCAGGTGCTTGAGCAGCTTTTCCTGACCATCTGCCTGAATTAGGGAGTTGTCTAAATATGGGTAAATTTGAATATTTCTTTGCCTGCAAAAAGCAATGGCGGGACACAGACATTTGGTGAAAACTATGGAAGCAGTAGATAAGCCAAAGGGAAGCACAGAGAACTGAAAGTGCAGTGATCCTGCCCTGAAATGTAGATATTTCCTGCATGATTCCCTGATTGGGATGTGTAGGCAAGGACTCTTTTAGGTCTAGAGTGGCTAGCCAAGCATCCTTGGAGAGCATAGGTAGTAGTTGGAGAGTGGGCATTTTGAATTTTGGTATCACCAGGAAGGTGTTTAGAATGGATACATAGAGGATGGGGTGCCGGGGGCCCTCTTTTCTGGGTACCAGGAAGAGCCTGGAGTAGAAACCTTGGCTTATCTGTTCTGCAGGAGTGTGCTCTATTGTCTTCATAGAGAGCAGAGAAAGGACTTGCTTTTTGGCTTCTGCCCACTGGTTTGGAGGCAGATCTAAGCACCCTTTTGGGGTTGGTGGAGTGTGGAAAGAAAATCTGTATCCCTGGGACACTATGTTGAGGACCCAGCGGTCGTTGGTAATGGTGGCCCAGGTGCTTGCGTGGAAGGAGAGTTTTCCTCCCAGGGGCAAGTGCAGGTGGGCAGAGGGAGGAAGTGGAAGTGTAGAGTCATTGTGAGTTCTTACCATGAGGGGGTGGCTTTGCACTCCCTGGCTTAGAAGTGGAGGTACTCCATTGCTTTGATCTCTACATTCCCTGTGGCTGTTGTCTGAGGGGTCTGCTTCCCCGTGGTCTGGGCTGAACTGACCTGGAGGGGGTAGGAAAGGACCAGTGCTTGTAAGGGCAATGCCTACTGAACCTGGGTGGCTAGACCTGCAGGAAATCCTTAACTGTCTGCATAGATTTAGCTTTTTCTTCCATCTTTTTTGAAGACCTCCTCTGCCTTGATGCCAAAAAAGTTGTGCAAGGTTGCATCCAACAGTTTAGGTTTGACATGGTCTGGCAAGGGCTGTTCGTTTAACCAAGCATGCCTTCTAAGGACAGAACTGGTGACTGCTGCCCTGCAAGATGCTTCTAGGGCATCAAAACCACAGTGTAAGGTGTGCTTAGTTACTCGACTTGCAGAATGCATTAACTCTTGTAACCATTTTCTGTACAAGCAGGAAAAGATGATACTTTTTGCTCGAGGAGTTCCAGGTTATGCTGCTGAAATTTTAGCATATGGAACTGACAATTTAGTGCTCGAATACCAAGAGTAGCAGAGGTGTATACTTTTTTACCCAATCTGTTTAATACTCAGGAATCTCTACCCGAGGGTGTGGGATTCTTAGCAGAAGTTGCTGTAATTCCTTTAGGCCCTTGGGAGACTACCTCAGGCTCAGCAGTAGGATTTTGTGAGAGTCAGGGACTCTTAATACCAGTCAGGTTTCCTGGGAGCAGGAGGAAGGGTGTCAGGACTAACTAGATTTCATGAAATCATCATCCACAACATCCAGGACAGGAGGAATGGCCAAGGGGTCTGTGCTGTGGAAGATCTAAGAATTTCTTGAGTCTCTCTTTTGACTGAGGGTAGTCCTGACATTCCCATTGGAAATGCTCCCTTAAAGTAAGAAGGGTTTCCCCAAAGAAAAAATCCTCGGGTGGAGAGGCTGAAGGAATGGATTCCTCTGCATCAGAATCCTCATAAGCAGAGAGGGGTTGCATGCCTTCATTTTCAGTTATCGGACCCTGTTCACATAAAACTACTGGGAACAATTCTCTTTCTTTTGGAAGGAGTAGCTTGGCTTCCCCTGATCAGCATTATAAAGTATTCTGCCATTTTAAGCATTTGAGACTGAGGCAAGGAAGCAGGTACCTGAGATGGAGTCTGTTTCTTGGGTGTGGTTCATACCCTGGGCCTTAGAAACTCGGTAGTTTTTAAAGAACAGCAGACGTGAAAGTAGTCTGTGTAGCGAATCGCTAGGGCAAATTACTTCCTTGGAAGCCAGTGCCTGCCCAGCGGCTCATGACCCATCCAAGATGGAGACAACTGGAGGATCCATAGTCAATGGAGTTTAAGCATAATGGTCTCAGAAGGGGGCTGCGAATCCAAAGAAGTGGGCATCAGGGGCTGTGAAAGTGCCTGAGGACCAGAGAACTGATAACTAGCTTAATGGAAGCATCGGTGGGTTTGGACCTGTGCGGTCTGTATCTGTCTTTATCCTTACGTTTTTTTAAGAAGATCTGCTGTCGGATGGCTTACTGAAGCCATACCAGAAATAGAGAACAGAGCAAAAATATCTAGCTGCAATAAGGGCCCAACGACGTATAGTTCTGATGTTGAACAAAGCACAAAAGCGACCACTGGGGATGTCATGGTCTGGGCCCTAAGCAAGTGACTGAGTAAGAATGAAAGTCTCAGTGTGGTAATTGCATTCCACAGGCAAGACAATTGTTAACTTTTTCTGACATCTGTTAGAGCAAGAAAAAAGGATCCCCAATGGGGTACTTAGCTTTAGAAGACTTCAACTTCAATTTGGAAAATGAAAACTCAGGTAGCGGCCGACCGGCAGTCGTGCGAAATGCTTCTGCTTCGGCCTCTCCAGCAAGACAGACAGATGTAATGATGTGTGCTGCCTTACTTTATACTACCGATGACCTGACATCAGTACTGAAGAGACAGCAACCAACGCAGAAATACTAAGCCACTGGTATTCGGGCTGACTGAGGGCTACCCTAGCAGGGATAAGCCAAATGTGACGACTGCAACAGTGAAACAAAGAACATCAGTGCTGCCTTGGCCAAAAGGGAGACTAGCAAATTTTAGAGAGTCCAGCTGAATCTTTTGCAGGACTCTTGGGAAGTAGAAGAAGGGGAGGGAAGACAAGAGAGACATCCCCTGCCTAGAAATGGCATCCATCTTCCATGCCAGATGGCATGGCACTAACAGGAGAGGGAGCTGTTTGATTAGAGAAGGCAAACAAGATCTCCCTGAGGAATACCCCACTAAGAAGACTAGGTCCAGCAACATGTCTCAATGAAGCATCCATTTGTGAGCTTGTGTTTTAAACCTGTTCAAGGAGTTGGCCACTAGATTGTGCTCTGAAGGAATATACAGTGTCTGAGGAGTTAGCTGATCACATATAGCCACATCCCAGGCCTGAAGAGCAAGCCTGCACAGAAGGCAAGACTTTTACCCCCTTTTCTGTTAACATAACAATTCACTGTAGTGCTGTCTTGTAAATCTTCAGGGGGTCTGGAAAGAGCATAGGGTGAAAAGCCTGAATGGCCAGAATCAGAGCTCCCATCACTGATGTTGATATGGTCCGACTTCTGATGGGGAGGCAGAGACCCTGAACTTTCAAGAGACCTTAGGAAGCACCCCACCACGTCTGAGGTAAGGAGCCAGAAATTGAAAGGGCAAGCCTGGACTGAAGGAAAGTTGCAGAATCCACCACTCTAATTCCTGCTTGAGACAAGGAAGGAGAAGTGCTCTGAAATCCAGAAGGTGGCAATGCTGAAGCCAAACTGACTTGAGGTACCATTATGCTTCCACATATGCAGTCTGGCAAAAGGCAGCATCTGAATGGAATAGGCCAAGAATCCTGGGACATGAAGAAACTCCCTGGCTGGAACTGTATGCAGAGGAAAGGAAAGTAGTCAAGGACAAAACCTTTGAAGGTGGAAGACAGGCCAACATCGGCAGTGTCTGAATGCTGCAGCCCAGATATACATGATCCTGACTGAGACGGGACAGATTCTGGAAGTTGGTAGTGAACCCCGGAATTTGAAGGAGAGATATGGTGAACTAGAGCATGTAACAGGCAACTAGGAGGTGCCTGAATCAACAGGTCATCTAAATAAGGTAAAATCTGAAGGTCTCAGAGCCTGCAAAAGGTAATCAAAGGAGCTGGGTATTTTCTGAATACCCCGAGGTAGTACAGAGGCCAAAGGGCAAAGCCGAGAACTGAAAATGATAGGAAGAAACAGAAACTGAAAACTTCCTGAAGAGAGGGTGAATAGGAATATGAAGGCAAGCATCCTTCAGAGTCAAGGACACCAGAAAAACACTGGATAGCAGAGGAAACAAGAGTTGGAAGGAAATCATCCAAAAAAAGGAACCTTGAAAATGGTGTTGGGTAAGACGAGATCCAGAATAGGCCTTCAAATGCCCACTTTAAGGAACCAGGAACATTCTGGAGTAAAATCCCTTTCCTACTTGGGAAGGAAGAAAGTACAGTTTTGTACCTAGCATAAATGTAGATGTCCGAGAGGTATGCATCTGCAGTCCTAACATATGGGTTGTCCTGCCTCAGGCAGCCCTTTGGTCGGCCAGATTCCAAAGTCTGGGTCTGGCCTCGGCTGATGTCGCACTTCACCCGACGTCATAGCTGCTGCGAATTGGGTATAAAGGCATCAGCCGACGCCATTTTCCTCAGTGTTTCTTGCCCCAGATGCCAGGTGCCTTCTAGGAAGGCTAAATTTGGATAAATGCAAATGATTCCAAACAGTAGAGAGCAAACAAAAATAACATGTATATACATATATACAACAAATACACCATAATAGATTCCCCCAGCTAGCTACAAGATGGGCAAATACCCTAGGAGTACCACAGAGGGGAAGGAGGGTGGGTAATCCTGACTGCAGATGCATACCTCTCTGACATCTACATTTATGGTAGGTACAAAACTGTACTATGTCCTTCAAGGATGCATCTGCAGTCCTAACATATGGGTAGAATACCATAGCCAAACTGGGGGAGAGGCACTAAAAAGATTATGGTGTAGTTAAGATCCCTTGCAAAACAGCAGTTGCAAAACCTGCTCGGGATCTGGAATATAAAGGTAGATTATAATGCTTGGCAAATGTATGCACGGAGCTCCAAGTAGCAGCCTCTAGAATGTCTTTGGTAGCCACTCCTCGTAAGAAAGCTGTAGTAGTGGCTGTAGCCCTTGTGGAGTGAGGACTGATGTTTTCTGGAGTTGTCTTTCCATGAAAAGAGTAACAAAATCTAATGCAATTTCCTATCCATTTTGAGATTGTCTGTTTTGAAATTGCTTTTCCTTCCATTCCTGTTGCATATGCTACCAGAAGCTGGTCAGTTTTTCTATTGTTCTTGGTTCTGTCCAGATAGTATCGCAATTGTCTGTGCACATCCAAGGTATGTAGCAGTCTTTCCCCTCTGTTCTGTGGGTTGGGGAAGAATGTTGGTAGATGTATTGCTTGGTTCAATGATACCCTGGAGACCACCTTCGGCATAAAAGTAGGGTTGGTTCTCAAGGATACTCTATCCTGGTGGAAGATAAGGAAGGGCTGTACTGCCATTAATGCCTGTAATTGAGAAACCCTTCTTGCTGAAGTGATTGCAAGCAGGAAAGCAGTTTTCCAAGATAAGAACTGTAACTCTGCTGTTGCTGCTGGCTCGAAAGGGGGAAGTGTTAACTTTTCCAGGACAAAGTTGAGGTCCCATGTAGGCAAAGGTGGCTTCCTTGGAGGCTTTACATTTTTAATTCCTCTCAGAAACTGCCTGAGTAGAGGATGAGAGAAGACTGGAGGATCCATGTCGTATTTTGCTGAAATTGCTGATGCATGAATCTTAATGGAGAAGTAAGACAGGCCATTGTGGAAAAGGTCTGCTAAGTATTCCAGGATGTTAGTTATGTCTGGTAATGATACACTTTCTCCTTTTGCTGTACTCCAAATGAGGTATCTTTTCCATTTGGCTGAGTAAGTCTTCCTTGTGGAGGGTCTGCAAGCCTCCAGTATAATGTCTTTAACCCTCTGGGATAAATCTGGGTTATTTTGTTTTATATAATATTCCAGGCGGCCAGCTGTAGTGTTTTCAAATTTGGATGTAGGATCTTGAAGTTGTTCTGCGTTAGCAGTAAAGGAACTAGAGGAAGAGGCCATGCGTGTGACCGAGCCATACTCCTCAGAAGCGGGTACCAATGCTGCCTCGGCCAGTCTGGAGCTATCAGGATGATCCTTGGTCGATCTTCTTTGATCTTCAGCAGCACTTTGTGCATCAAAGGAAGAGGTGGGAATGCATATGCTGTCAGGTTTTCCCAACTGAAGGAGAGGGAGTCCACCTTCCAAGCTAGTGGGTGGGGTGTCCTTGTGCACAATTTCCTCAATTGGTGGTTGTGTGGGGATGCGAACAGGTCTATTTCTGGTAGCCCCCATTTCTTTGTAATGGATTTGAAGATGTCTGGATGCAGCATCCATTCGTGGGCATCCGTGGTAGTTCTGCTTAAGGTGTCTGCTAGTATATTTTCTTTTCCTGGCACAAATATGGCCTGCAGCTGAATGTTGAGGTTCAGGGCTACATTCCACAGGTCCATTGCCATCTGGCATAGAGGATATGAATGTGTGCCTCCTTGTTTGTTGATATACCACATGACTGTGGTGTTGTCCGTCCTTATCAGCAAATGACCCTGTTGAAGAAACGGTCTGAATGTCTGTATTGCCTGTTTGACTGCCAGCATCTCTTTTTGATGTATGTGCAGGTTCAGCTGGTCTTGTGTCCATAGGCCTTGTATACACTTGTCCACCATGTGTGCCCCCCAGCCTTGGTCCGAGGCGTCCGTGGTGATAGTCTGGCTTGGGTGAGGTTTGTGGAAGGGCAGTCCTCTGTTCAACAGACAGGCCTGAGCCCACCACAGGAATTCTTGCTTCAGGCGTGGAATTCTTGGAATCTGAACTTCTAGGCTGTGCTTGTGTTGAGACCATATATTCCTTAGGTACCATTGCAACTTCCTCATATGCAGCCTGGCATGTGGAACCAATATTATGCAGGATGCCATGTAACGCAGGGCTTGCAGGACTTTCCTTGCTGTAAGCTGGTTCTGTGTTGTCAATGCCCTGAAATAGAGTGGTAGTTGCTTTTGTTTTTCTGCTGTGAGAAAAGCCATCTGATTTGAAGTGTCCAATTCTGCACCCAAGAATGTTCTCCTCTGGGATGGTAACAGTCTCGACTTTTTCATGTTGACTGTGAATCCCAGGGCTTGTAGTAGTTTTATAATTTTTTCCAAGTCTTGTGTTAATTTGGCCTTGTTGTCCACTTGTATCAGGCAGTCGTCCAGGTATGGATAAATCTGAATTCCCTGAAGCCTGCAATGAGCAATTACTGATGCCAGGCATTTCGTGAATACTCTGGGCGCAGTAGATAAGCCAAAGGGCAATGCTGAGAATTGATAATGCTCTGATCCTGCAAGAAATCTGAGGTATCTTCTACAATCTGGTCGTATAGGGACGTGCAGGTATGCCTCCTTGAGATCTAGAGTCACCAGCCAAGACTCCTTGCCCAGCATGGGAAGAAGTTGCTGTAGGGTCAGCATTTTGAATTTTGGAAAGTACAGTTTTGTACCTACCATAAATGTAGATGTTCGAAGATCCACATTGCTGCAGTCCTTACATATGGGTAGTCCGCTGTCCTCGATCGGCCCGAATACCAAAGTATTAGGCTGACGTCGGTCATGGGCGCTCAGATCTGACATCAGAGCGTCAAAAGCGCATGACCGACGTCATATCCTCAGTCTTTTCTTGCCCCAGATGTCAGAAGGCCCTAAAGAGAAAGGCCACAGCCAAAAATAGAATACTTCCCAAAAAGCATGTACCAATAACAGTTACCACCCAAACCATACAACCATTCCAAACTACAGAGGGGAAGGAGGGAGGGTAAATTGGACTGCAGCAATGTGGATCTTCGAACATCTACATTTATGGTAGGTACAAAACTGTACTATGTTCTTCATCTCACATTGCTGCAGTCCTTACATATGGGTAGAATCCCAAAGCAGAGGTAAAGGGAGGCTGGCAAAATCATACAGCATTGGGAGCTGCCAAAATGCCCTGTAAGATTGCAGTGGCAAATCCCGCCCTAGATTTGGAATAAAGAGGAAGGTGGTAATGTTTAGAAAAAGTATGCACTGAACTCCAAGTAGCTGCTTCCAAAATATCCTTAGTAGCTACTCCCCTTAAAAAAGCTGTAGAAGTGGCAGTAGCCCTAGTGGAGTGAGGTCTGATTCCAGCCGGAATCTCCTTACCATGATGAGAATAACAAAAAGCAATACAAAAGCCAATCCACTTAGAAATAGTTTGTTTTGAAACAGGTTTCCCCTGAGAACCTAAAGCAAAAGAAACAAACAACTGCTGAGACTGTCTGAATCCTTTAGTCCTGCTCAAATAATAACGCAACTGTCTGTGAATATCCAAAGTGGGCAAAATTTTCTCCCCTTTATTTTGAGGATCTGCATAAAAAGTGGGCAAATGAATTGATTGGTTCAAGGCCACATTTGAAACCACTTTAGGCATAAAAGTAGGATTAGTACGCAGAGATACCCTACCCTTATGAAAAATTAGGAAGGGTTCAACTGCCATAAGAGCCTGTAATTCAGAAACCCTTCTAGCAGACGTAATGGCCAACAAAAAAGCAGTCTTCCAAGACAAAAACTTTAACTCAGCAGTAGCTGCAGGTTCAAAAGGAGGTAAAGTAAGTTTTTCCAACACAAAATTGAGATCCCAGGCAGGAGTATGAGCTCTACGTGGAAGTCTTATGTTCTTTGCCCCTCTAAGAAACTGCTTAAACAAAGAATGAGAGAATAATGGAGGGTCACAGTCATAGTGAGCATAGATGGCTGCAGCATGAACTTTTATAGAGGAGAAAGACAAACCCTTGTCTAAATTCTGTAAGATATTGTAGACAAACACTGAAATCAGGCCTGGAAACATCAAAGCTCTTTGTTTTGCTCCAAATTAAAAATCTCCTCCATTTATCAGCATAAACTTTTCTTGTACTAGGCCTTCTGGCCTCCAAAATAACATTCAAAACTTGTTGTGGAAGCTGCAACCCTCCAGGTTCTAGAACCGAATATGCCAGGCTGTTAGATGCAGGGACTGAATCCTGACATTGAGGAAATGATTGCCCTCCTGAGACAAAAGGTGCGGAATCTAAGGCAAAGGCCATGGAGGCTCCCGTACTAAACTCCTCAGCAGAGGGTACCAGTGCTGTCGAGGCCAATCTGGAGCTATCAGAATCATGGAGGGCTTGTCTTGTCTGACCTTCAAGAGTACCTTGGAGAGGAGAGGCAGTGGCGGAAAGGCATAGACATGAAGATTGCTCCAACTGAATGATAGGGCATCCACTTTCCAAGCTGTGGGATGAAACATTTTTGTGCAAAACTTTGGCAACTGGAAATTTAGTGGAGAAGCGAACAGATCTATGTCTGGAGTTCCCCATATCACTGTCAATTTTCGAAATACATGAGGATCCAATTTCCACTCGTGGGGATCCACTATCTGTCTGCTCAAAACATCTGCTAAGGAGTTCTGTGCTCCTGGTAGAAACCTTGCCTGAAGATTGAGGTGTAAACTGAGAGCAGTCTCCCACAAAATCATTGCTTGCCTGCAAAGAGGGTATGAATGGGTTCCCCCTTGCTTGTTGATGTACTACATGACAGTTGTGTTGTCTGTTAGAATCAACACTTGCCCTGGGTGAAGTAAATCCTTGAAAGCCATCAATGCAAATTGGACTGCTAACATCTCTTCATGTTGATATGTAAATGTTGAAGTCTGGCAGGCCACGTGTCTTGAACCCATTTTCCATTGAGGTGTGCTCCCCAAGCCTTGTCCGAGGCATCTGTCGTTAAAATCTGACTCGCCTCTGGTCGGGTCACAGAGAGTCCCTTGTTTAGGTGACATTCCTGAGCCCACCACAAAAATTCCTTTTGAATGCAAGGTATTATTTGAATGACAGTGTCCAGATCTTGGCAGTGTTGCGTCCATACATTTTTGAGATACCATTGTAGCTTCCTCATATGCAGTTTGGCATTGGGAAGCACCAGAATACAAGATGCCATGAACCCCAAGGCTTGAAGGACTGTCCTTGCAGTCAGCCTGGACAGTAGAGACAATTGATGGAAGTAAAGTGTAAGGTTCTTTTGTTTGTCCGGGGTCAAGAAGGCCATCTGGGAAACTGTATTCAGTCTCACACCCAGAAAGCACATTTCCTGAGAGGGTACTAGACTGGACTTTGTTTCATTCACAGAATACCCTAGGCATCTTAACACTGCCATCACATACTGTAGATGATGAAGAAGCTCGTACTTGTCTTGAGCAAGAATCAGGCAATCGTCCAAATAAGGATAAATTTGTATTCCTCTTAACCTTAAGAAGGCTATCACTGGAGCCAGAACCTTTGTGAACACCCTGGGCGCAGTAGATAAGCCAAAGGGCAATGCAGAGAACTGATAATGTAAAGTCCCAGCCCGAAAACGCAGGTATCTCCTGCAACTGGGCCTGATAGGAACATGAAGATAAGCCTCTTTGAGATCCAGAGTTACCATCCAGTGATCTTTGCCAAACAGAGGTAGAAGTTGTTGCAACGTCAACATTTTGAATTTTGGAATGTCCAGGTACGTGTTGAGGATAGATAAATCCAAAATTGGCCTCCAAGTGTTTCCTTTCTTTGGTACTAGAAACAGGTGAGAATAAAACCCTAGGCCCACTTCTGACAGAGGGACCTGCTGTATAGCCCCCATTTGAAGAAGTAAAGAAATCTGCTTGTAAGCCTCTACCTTTTGCTGAGGAGGAACATCTGGCATGTCTTTGAAAGGAAGCAATGTATGGAAATAAAACTTGTAGCCTCGGTCTATAATGTCCAACACCCATTTGTCCTGGGTGATTAAAAGACAGTTTTGCTTGAAGAGTGCCAACTTTCCTCCCAAAGGAGCTGCCAGACAGGAAGAATCTGGCAGCTGAAGATGCAGGTCATTGGGCCTGTTTACGAAAGGACTGGCCTCTGCCCTCACCTGTAGATTGTGCTGGTGAACTCCATGTTCTAGGCCTGAAAGAACTCTGAGCTCTGCCCCTACCACGTCTAGATCTACCCCTAGACTGTAAATCAGAAGGATAAGCCCATCCCTTAGTAGGCCAATTCCTGCTAAACTTAGGCGGCTGCACCTGCAAAAAATCTTTAACAGTCTGCATAGATTTAGCCTTGTCTTCCATTTTCTTCAAGACAGACTCCACAGGAGACCCAAACAAAACTTCAGACTGCAAAGGAGCATCCAAAATTCTAGTTTTAACATGCTCTGACAAATTCTGATCCTTAAGCCAGGCGTGCCTGCGAATAACAGAACCAGTGGCAGCCACCCTGGAAGAAGCCTGTAAAGCATCAAACCACACTGCAAAGAATGCTTACCCACCTGTTCAGAGGCATGTACCAAATCCTGTAATTCTTTACACTCTATGCCCTCTGCCAAAGCATCCACTTTAGATTTTAGTTGAGTAAGGAGAAAATTATGATACTTCAACATATGAAACTGGCAATTCAAAGCCCTCATTGCTAAAGTGGAAGAGGTATACACTTTCTTACCCCATCTATCCAAAGCTCTAGCATCTTTATCTATAGGAACTGGATTCTTTACAACAGAAGCCCTGACACCCTTAGGTCCCTGGCTAATAGTTTCTGGGTCAGCCCTTGGACTCGTACAGATATTTATGAGCCTCAGGCACTCTGTAATACCTGTCTGGCTTAACTGGCGCAGGAGGCAGAGAGTCTGGATGAAGGGAAGCCTCGGAGAAAACGTCTTGAACAACATCCAAAACAGGAGGTATAGCCAAGGGCCTATGCTGTGGTAAAAACAGAAATTCCCTAAGCCTCTTTCGTGAATCTGAGAAATCCTGACCTTCCCATTTAAAATGTTCCCTCATAGAATGCAGGGTTTCTGAAAAAGAAAAATCCTCTGGAGGAGAAGCAGAAGGAGTGGAATCCTCTCAAGGCCTGAATCAGAATAAGGAGGAAAATCCTGAATGTCTTCAGCCGAAGACTCTGAGTAATCTGAAGCCTGCTCCAAACTTTCCACCTCTGGCTCTACCCTAGGCCTCTTATCAGGAGGGGGCATAGAACCTCTGATTAAAGAAATTAAATCTTCTGCCATTTTAAGCATGTGTTTTTAGGCACAGAACCTGCAGAACTAGGACTGACACTGTGGAAGGCAAACCAGGCCTGCCTTTGGAAGGAGCCTTAGAGACAGAAGGAGAAGGCCTAACCACCTTAGGCAAGGAAGGAGAACAGCAACCTGAGAGGCCCCTCAGCCTGACCTGACTCCTGAGAGGCCACATCTTGCAATATCAAAGCCTCCCCCCGAGACTCAACTGAAACCTCGGCTGGATCCACAGATTCCACCGTAGGTTCTAAGAACCGGCGTCCGAACGGACGACTCATCCTGCCTGGACTTTAAAGATTTGTCTTTGCGCTTCTTGAAGCGGCGCCGGAGGATCCGACGGCATATTATAATTACACCGCCATCAAGACAAGCCTAGCGCAATCTAACCTACGCTTAATGGTGCGCTTATTAAACCTAGCACAAAGCGACACCACTCACGTCGTGCTCAGGACCCAAACAAGGAATACAAAGAGAGTGGTAATCCCTATGCGGTATCTGTTTCCCACAAGAGATACAATTATTCACTTTTTCTGACATCCGGAATTAACTGAGGCAAGAAAAAACAAAAATATTCCCCAACGGGGTACTTAGCCCAACTTGGTTTCGGTCTGAAACTCAGAATACGAAAATTTCAGAACGCCGAACGGCACTTGCAAACGCTGCTTCTGCATCGGACCATGCGGCAAAAAAGACTGAGGATATGACGTCGGTCATGCGCTTTTATACTCTGACGCTCTGATGTCAGATCTGAGCGCCCATGACTGACGTCAGCCTAATACTTTGGTATTCGGGCCGATCGAGGACAGCGGACTACCCATATGTAAGGACTGCAGCAATGTGAGATGAAGAACATCAATGAGATATGCGTTCAGAGTGGACAGGTCGAGAATAGGGCTCCATTGGTTTTCTTTTCTTGGTACCAGGAAAAGTCTGGAGTAAAATCCTTGCCCTTGTTCCATAGGTGGTACCTTTTCTATAGCTCTCATTCTTAGTAAGTGGTTGATTTGTCCTAGAGCGTTTGTTCTTTGGTTTGGCGGGAGGTTTGGCATTCCTCTCCTTTTTGGTAGAGTGTGGAAGTGAAACCTGTAGCCTTTGTCTATTGTCTGTAAAATCCATTTGTCTCCTGTAATGTAATGCCAGTTTATGGAAAATAAGGCTAGCTTTCCACCTAAGGGTGCTTCCAATTGTTCCCCGGTAGGCGGTATCAGAGCCAAGTCATTGCGTCTGTCCTGTTGAAGTGGTAGTAGCTGGATCTGTGGCAGTACTTCTCTGGTTGTTAGGCTGCCACTGACGTCCCCTGTAGGCCCCTCTGGATTGACCTCTGCCTCTTGGGCGCCTATTTCGGCCTCTCTGTGCTCTGGAGGTGTCTGGAAAGGACCAAGTCTTCGTAGGCCAATTTCTACTAAACCTCGGAGGTTGGACCTGTAAGAAATCCTTGACTGTTTGAACAGATTTTGCTTTTTCTTCCACTTTCTTTAGCACTTGCTGTGCAGGGGAGCCAAACAAACTTTGTTTCTCCACGGGAGCATTTAGGAGCCTTGACTTGACATGGTCTGGTAAGGTTTGCTCTTTTAACCATGCATGCCTTCTGATCACGGTTCCAGTCATGGCTGACCTAAAGGAAGCCTCCAGTGCATCATAGCCGCATTTTAAAGAGTGATTACTGACCTGCTGAGTGTTCTGTACCAAATCCTGAAGGGACTTACGGTCTATTGGTTCAGGAGAGGACAGTTTTTTATTTAGCTGGTCTAACAAAAATTCCTGATACTGGATCATGTGGAATTCGCAGTTTAAGGCCCTAGCCGAAAGAGTAGCAGAAGTATAAACTTTTTTACCCCATCTCTAATGCTCTAGATTCTCTTTCAGAGGGAGGGTTTTGGCAGAGGCAGCTGCTACAGCTTTGGGGCCCTGAGAAATGGTTTCAGGATCTGCAATAGGAGCCTTATACAAGTGAAAGTGTGTGTCCGGGACCCTGTAATATCTGTCGGGTTTGGCAGGGGCCGGGGGAAGGGAGTCAGGAGCAGTACAGGCATCATTAAATGCATCATCCACAACTGTTAGTACTGGAGGAATGGCTAAAGGCATATGCTGTGGTAAATGTAAAAAGGTCCTAAGCCTTTTCCTTGAATCTGAGAAATCCTGGCCCTGCCATTGAAAATGCTCTCTCATAGCATGTAAGGTTTCCCCAAAAGAAAATTCCTCAGGAGGAGAGGCAGAAGGAATGGAGTCTTCTGCATCAGAATCCTCATATGGAGAATAAGGGCCTTCTGGAGGATTTGAATTTTCTGACTCATCCGAGGAGTAGTCAGTAGAAACTGGTTCGGGGGGCTCTGCTCTAGGTCTTTTCTCTGGAGGGGGTTGAGAGGCCCTGTCTGGGTGAGGTTGGGACCCCCTGATCAAGGAAATGAGATCTTCAGCCAGGCTAAGCATTTGGGAACTAGAAGTAGGCCTGTGTGGGGTTTTAGCAGGCAAGGCCTTCGAAGATTTAGCTGCTTTAGCCCTAGAAAAAGCCTTGATGGACATAGAGGCAGGGGGCCTAGCAGCTCCACGAGCAGGAGTAGAAATGTCTAAAGGAATAGTATCTGATAAATCCTGGGTGCCGGCTACAGCAGGAGAAATTTCGGTAGTAGATTCAGCCATGCTGTGCGAGGCCTCGGCTGTCGGAGGTATGCTTTCGGCCGAAGGAAGAACCGAGGACTCGGTTTCAGCCGAAACCGAGACACTCGCGGTAGGCTTAACCGTGGTTTCGGCCGAAACCGCGGACCGTGAGTGTCGGTCCTTTTCCTTACGCTTTTTAGCTAATTGCGAAGTCGGAATCTCCGACGGCATTTTATAAGCAAAAGCGGGACCAAAAAACTCCTCCGCAAACTCCGACCGACGTCTAAGTGTCGTCCGTTGAAGGAAGCACAGGCTAGACAAGCTGATACGTCGTGGTCTGGGCCTAAGCAAGGAAGGCAGTAAGAGTGGAAATCCTTGAGGTATTTGTTTCCCACAAGTTAAACAATTATTTACTTTTTCTGACATCGGCTGAGGCAAGAAAGAGTCCCCAACGGGGTACTTAGCTTTTTAGAAGTCTTCGGTAGTAGAAATCTCTGGATCTGACCGACCAGCACTTGCGAACAGCTTCTGCTTCGGCACCATGGCAAGAAAGACTGAGGAAAATGGCGTCGGCTGATGCCTTTATACCCAATTCGCAGCAGCTATGATGTCGGGTGAAGTGCGACATCAGCCGAGGCCAGACCCAGACTTTGGAATCCGGCCGACCGAAGGGCTGCCTGAGGCAGGACAACCCATATGTTAGGACTGCAGATGCATCCTTGAAGGACATCAGGCGGATTAGCTCCCTGGGTCACCAGGGACACAAGAACCTCTGAGAAAATGAGGATGCTGTTCAGGAGTCATTGAAAAAGGAGGGAGAGACTTTCACAACACTGTTACCCAAACTGAAGATGGACAGAACCCAAGAATCTGAGGTGATGATATTGCCAGTATGGAAGACAGAGGGGAAACACAAAGGGACAAGGGAACCTGGATGAGGGCTGGGGAGAGTCAAAATGTCAAAGAAAAGCAGGCTTGTCAGATAAAGGAGGCTTCTGGGCTACAGCAGCCCGAGACTTAACAGAAGAAGCTTGTCCACCACCCTTTATGCCTTCAGTGGCCTGATAAGGCTTACTATGAACAAAAGCAAACCCAACACGAAAGTTCGTCTGGAACTTGGTGATAGGAGAGACAAAATTAGAAGTTATGTACCTACCATAACGTTCCATGTTAGTTGTCTTCTCTCGCCTTCTTTCTTGCTGGATGGGTTCGGAGCCGATCCTCGGCTCCGACTCGGCACTTGCTTTAGCTTGAGAACTCCTTTTACCAGCTCGAGGCAACCCTATATCCCATGATGCAAGGCGGAACTACCTCAGATCTCGTTTGGTAGCTAACCTACCCTGCTAAGGACTAACCTAACATATTTAGGAAACCCAAGTTCATAATAAAGAGTCCTCTAATGAAAGCTCAGGAGGAAACAACCTGATAGGAACTCTTCAAGATCTGTCCAGGCCAGGGGGAAGGAGGGAGGGACACAAGAAAGAAGGCGAGAGAAGACAACTAACATGGAACGTTATGGTAGGTACATAACTTCTAAATGTTAAGTTGTCAATCTCGCCTTCATTCTTGCTGGATGGGACCGCGTCCCTAGCACCTGTATCCCGGGTGGCTCAATGGAACAGACTCTTGAGAACTGTGGAACCAAAACTGGCCCTGTCTCTGGAGGCCAAGTCTAACTTGTAATGAGAGACAAAGGTATGAGGAGTGGCCCAAGTAGCTGCTGCACAAATGGTATCAATGGGTAGTCTATCCTGAAAGCCTGCAGAAGTGGATAGACTCCTGGTTGAGTGAGCTTTCGGTTTAGAAGATAGTTGCTTGCCTCTGAGAGAGTACACATAGGAAATGGTGGAAGACAACCATCTGGATAAGGTCACTTTAGACACTGGGAGACCTATCCTATTTTCTGCATAGGAGACAAATAATTGGTCCGATTTCCTGAATTGTTTCGTTCTATGCAAATAGTACCTGAGCTGACGATGGACATCCAAAAAATGAAGCTTTTGTTCAGCTCTGTCAGAATAGTTTGGGAAAAAGACTGGTAGATCTATGGATTGATTAATATTGGTTTGAGACACAACTTTGGGGAGAAAGGACGGGTTCGTTCTTAAGGATACCCTGTCCTTATGAAAACCAAGTAAGGGGAACGGATGCAGAGAGCTTGAATCTCGGAAACCCTTCTTGCTGAAGTTACAGCCAGTAAAAATATAGTTTTCCAGGTCAATAATTTCAAAGAACATGAAGCAGACGGTTCGAAGGGAGGTAACATCAAGGATGCCAACATTAAATTTAGATCCCATTGCGGAGGAGGATGCTTTATCGGCGGCTTTAGGAGAAAAACTCCTCTCAGAAAGGCCTTGCATAATCTATGAGACATAATGTTATTATCATGCAAGCCAACATGATACTTGGAAATAGCAGCCAGTTGAACTTTAACTGTAGATGAAGAAGATCCTGACTGAAAAATCTCAGCCAGGAAATCTAAAACAGAATGCACAGGAGCAGTAAAGGGATCAATATTTCTGGAATTTGCCCAAATAGAAAAACGTCGCCACTTGCTAGCATAAACAGTTCTGGTGGACGACTTTAAAGAAGACACTAAGATGTCTCTGACTGAATCAGAGATCATCGGAAGCCTGGCTTAGGGAAGGAAGTGGAGCAACCAAGCAGCGAGGTTGAGAGAATGAATGGCCCGGTGCTGTTGACCCGACTGGTGGATCAAGAGATCCGGAACTGGGTCCAGATGCCAGGGCTGCACCAGGAGGTGATGATGCAGAGACGGAAACCAAATTTGTCGAGGCCAGTAAGGGGCAATGAGAATCAACTTGGCCCTCAAAACGGTGGCTTTCTGAATGACTTGTGGAATCAAGGGAAAGGGAGGAAAAGCGTACAGAAGTCCCCGGGGCCAATCCTGGGTTAGAGAGTCTCTCAGGGGTTGGCCTGGTAGGGGAAAGAGGGTGAAAAAAATCGGGGCACTTGTTGTTTTGAGGTGTAGCAAAACGATCGCAACAAGGTGTGCCCCACTTCAGAAAAATCTGATCCACTACAGATTGATTGAGAGACCACTCGTGAGGCATCAGAATGGATCTGCTCAGCCTGTCCGCCAAGAGGTTGGACCTGCCGGGGATGTGCGTTGCTATCAGAAACCGATGAGGAGATTGCCCATTGCCAAAGTCTGAGAGCTTCGACACAACGGATAGGACCTGGTCCCGCCCTGCTTGTTGATGTACCAGACCACGGACATGTTGTCCGTTTGTACTGCAATAGTCCCCGTGGGAAGAAAGTCGTTGAGGGCTTGCAACGTTAAAAGCACCGCTCTCATCTCCAGGACATTGATGTGCAGATGGTATTCTATGGGTTGCCACGTCCCGTGGACCATCCTGCCCTGATAATGCCCCCCCCCACCCGATCAGAGAGGCATCCGTAGTAACTGTGGCAACTGGAGGAGGGGGAACAAAGGGTCGGCCCTGATGAAGAAGAGGGAAGATATCCACCAGTTCAGATGAGTTCTGCACGATTGTGTGACTAAGATTTCGTGCCTCATCGGAAGACTGTGGTACGACCACTGAGTGAATAACATCCACTGCAGTAGACGCATGTGGAAGCGAGCCAGTGGTAGAAGAACAATGGCCGCAGCCATAAGACCTAGAACCTTTAGTATCAATCTGGCTTTGACCTTGCTGCTCTGCAATAGAATCCGAACGAATTTTTGGATGTCCAGAATTCTTTGATCTGTTAGTCTGGCTAACATTTTGACGGTGTTTAATTCTGCACCTATAAAGGTGATAGATTGGCAAGGCCGCAGAGAAGATTTTTCGAAATTTACTGAAATTCCCAAACTCCTGCAAAGCTGCAGAGTGTAGTCTCTGGTCTGAAGAAGCTGACACCTGGTGGTGGCGGAGAGGAGCCAGTCGTCCAAATAAGGAAACACCTGGAATCCTTGACGTCTCAGATGAGCTGTGACCACTGCCATGCATTTGGTAAACACTCTGGGGGCTGAAGTGAGGCCAAAGGGCAGGGCTCTGAATTGGTAATGACTGGTCCCTAGCGAAAGCGGAGAAACCTTCTGGAGCCTGTGAATCTTTATGTGATAGTACGCGTCCTGAAGGTCTATAGAGCACATCCAGTTGTCCTTGCCCAGAAAGGGCAGAATGGACTGAAGCGTGACCATCCGAATCTTGCCTTCTTGACAAATCTGTTTAGACTGCTCAGGTCTAATATTGGTCTCCAATCTCCCGTCCTTTGGGGACCAAAAGAATCTCGAGTAGACGCCGGATCCTACTTGGTCTGCCGGAACAGTCTGGACGGCTTTTTCCTAGGAGCTTTGAAACCTCCTGTTCTGCCAAATCCCTTTGACCGGGTGAGATGTCTGGAAGGGATTGTTGAGGTCGGATACCTTCAAGGGGATTTTGTAACCCTCGGATATGATAGACTGTACCCACATATCTTGTGAGAGGGAATGCCAGGCTACTGGGTACAGCGAATCCTTCCCGACTGCCTCCAAGGGTGGACAGTCTGGCAACACCTCAGGGGTGCTGAAAGGGCTTCTCAGGAAGAGACTCCCTGTTGCCCTGGTTCTGAGGACCCCCCCTGCCTCTGGGGCGGCGTCTATTATTGTTACCCCCTCTGCCTCTCGGGGTAAACTGACCACGTGTGCCCGATCTAGCTCCTTGGGCTTTGCGGAACCACATCTTCTCTCCCTTCTGACCCTTGGGATATGGTCTAGAAGGGGTGGAAAAATGGACTCCAACGGCAGAAAGAGTTTTACCGTCCTGCTCACACCTGGTCAAGGTATCCTTCACCTGAGGTCCGAACAAAGCCGAACCATCAAAGGGGGTATTGGTGAAGGACGCCTTAAAGGGGTCCGCAAAACTACAAAGCCGCATCCAGGCTTGACGTCTAAGAGCCACTCCTGTGCCTGCGGCCCTGCTCGCTCCATCGGCCGCATAGGATATGAGCCGCATGGAGGAGTTGGATAAGGAATTCAGGATTGCTAGCTGTGAGGCAATCTTTTCTTGAGCCCCAGCAGCAGAAGGATCCTGGACCACTTCACCTAGTTCCTTGAGAATATCTCTTTGAAGCCTGGTGAAGTGACAAAGGTAGTTCAGCGAACGCATAGCAAAGGTCGCTGAAGAAAACATCCGCTTTCCATACCTGTCCAAGGTCCTAGAATCCTTGTTAGGAGGATGGACAGGTACTGAAGGATCCGCAAGTTCCTTCTTAGTGGTGGCCGCCACCACCATAGCATCCACAGAAACGCCCTTGGAAAGAAACTGTTTGTCCGTAGGGGCTGTAATAAACTTGGATGGCCTCCTGGGGACAGGTTCCACAGAATCTGGAGCTGCCCGCCTTTCGAGCCACTACCTGCATAAGTGGGTCGAAAGGCGGAGACACCCAGGAGGTGGAGGTTCGGGATCCAAAAGCCTCCAGGTATACAGACTCATCCTCGGAGGGATCAATGGATGGCCAATTCCCCCTCTGTTTGAGGAGCTCAAGGATGTCTGAAAAGGAGACATCCTTAGAGGGGATCGTGGGAACCCTCCGACTCATCTAAGTCGGTATCAGATGTAGTAGACTCAGGGGAGTCTGTGTGTTTCCTCTTACACGTCCTCTTCCGAGGGTTCACCTGCAGGATCAGGAGAAACTGAAGAGGAGGAAATTCCCAATGGGGAAACCTGGGGCGATGGATCCCTGGGCCTGAGAGCAAGAGGCTGGCAAGAGGTGTCTACAGGCACCGAAGAGGAGGAGCTAGAGGGATGGACCGTTAACCTGGCTCAGGAGCCAGGACACTCATCACCTCAAAGGCTCCCTCCCGGAGACGGAATATCCCGTTCGAGGAAACAGGAATTCCGGCTCCACTGAGAGGGAAGGCTCCGAGGCCGATGTCAGTGCCGAGCTTACCAGCGAAGCCCGAGAGGGAGAGCGAGGTCGGACAAGGGTCGATGCCACTAGCCCCTCGGAGCCGACCAGGAAACTCGACGACCGGATCCCTCCAAGGAAGGTCTCAAGGAGGAGATCGGGCGAAGACGACGGAGCCGAAGGATGTATCGGCTCCGGCACGAAACAGTCGCTGTCCCGAAGCTCCGGCCCAACTCTGGTGGGGAGTCGGAGGAGGAAGTTCAAGGGGTGAAGCAATAGCGAAGTCTGCTGAGACGGGCTATGGAGCATTTGGGCCAGTGCCTGCGACTTTAACAGCCTGCTTACCACCCTCTCTAAGTCGTGGTCAGACAGCCTGGAAGATCTCGAAGATCGGCTCCGATGGCTCCGCTCCGACAAAAGAGACGACCCCGGAGCCGAGTGGATACTCTCCAATGAAGGGGACAGAGATCTCTTTCAGGACGAAGTCATCGGAGCCGAAGTCCCCTGAATTCCAGATGGAGCAGAGGGTTTCTCGGCTCCGATGCTGGATAAGGTGTCGGCTCCAGCCGGAGCCGACAAGGCAACAGTAGATTGGGTGTCGGAACCGATCGGTGCGGAGCCCACTACTTTAGAAGCAGAAAGATCGGCTCCAGCCGGAGCCGATCTCGGCTCCGACAGAGCCGGAGCCACCGGAGAAGGCTTAGACACTGTAGCCTGAACCTTCGGAGGCTTAGAAGGTTTACTGGACCCTGTTTTAGAGGGAGAACCTTCTGGCTTAAGCAAGCCACGGAGGACCAATTTATTCCTCCTTTCCTGCAGGACTCTCTGGCTAAAAGAGTGACACAAAGCACAGGAGACCTGCAGGTGCAAAGGCCCCAGGCAGTAAACACAAGAAGTGTGACCGTCTGTCAGAGACATTTTCTGACAGCACGAGTCACACTTCTTGAAGCCTGAGACCTTGCCTTCCTTAGACATAGTCCTAGAGGAAGAAAGTCACAAACACCCCAACAATCACACAATTAATCCCCAAACACACAGACACACAGGTAGGGATTAAGCAAGGGGGTCTAGGCCTAACTGAAAATTCTTTTAGAATTATAAAAGAATTTAAAAGTTTTTAACTATAAAGGGAAAAAGGGTGGGCTGTAGAAACACTACACACTATAAAAAGGAGAATAAGGGAGAAATAAATCCCTGACTAAGCTTTCTGAAAATATCAACTTACCTCAGCTGGCAAAAAGGAGACCTCTTTCGCTAAGCGGCAAACGAGATCTGAGGTAGTTCCGCCTTGCATCATGGGATAAAGGGTTGCCTCGAGCTGGTAAAAGGAGTTCTCAAGCTAAAGCAAGTGCCAAGTCGGAGCAGAGGATCGGCTCCGAACCCATCCAGCAAGAATGAAGGCGAGATTGACAACTTAACATATATGTTTAAGTCCTGCAAAGCTCTCCCTTTCTTGAACAAACAATCCACAGCAGTCCCAAAGAGATTTTTATTATCCAAAGGAGCATCCAGCAAATTTGCCTTAATGTTTTCAGACAAAGCCAAAATGTCTCATGACAGACTCAAAAGGTAACCGTTCTGGAAGAGGCATCAGCAGCATCATAGCTGCCACCTGGGAGGAAGAGGCCCCCCCCCCCCCCAAAAAAAAAAGGAAATTGAAGACTTTCCTTCAGAATTAATCGGACAAGCTTGGACAATCAAGACCATAGCATATCTGGTCATGTGGGACTGATTATAAATGGCCCTACAGGCCAGAGTAGCAGTACAGACCTTCTTTCCACTCCTCTCCATTGCCCTACTATCCGTATCCGAAGGAAGAAGCCTGGAAAAGGCAAAAGCTAAGAATGCTTGCCATGAGAAGACTGACATCACAACAGGGTAAGCAGAAGGACAAACAGGAGCTGACCATTCTCAGGAACCCTCCAGAACCTGTAGGGTTTCTTTGGAGCAGGGGGCTGAGAATCAGGAGTCAAAGGCAGCTATAAAAAGGTGTCCAACAAAGCAGCCAACACAGGAGGTACTGTAGAAAGTTTAGGAGTGTCCACCTGAAGCAATTCATAATACCACTTCTGGATAATCAGACACCCAAGAAGAATCCCACTTCAAATATTCCATTATTCTGGCTACCATGTGCTCAAAAGGCAACTCCTCAGGATTAATAGACTCTTTGCCAGAAGCATAAGCCCATAGGTGTAGGTATTTGAAAAGAGTAAGACCCGGACTTTTCAGATTCCAAATCTTATGAGGAATTTATCCCCTAGGCCTTTTGATAGGAGTTGACATCTAAAAAAGGGGTAGGCACAGAACCCCACTGGTGAGACTTAAGGGCAATTAAAGCATTAAACAGGGTGAGTAAACTCCTGACATTCCCTTTGAGGGTCCTTAGGACATAGAAAATATTTAGTCTTCAGTTTTTTTCTTTAGAGACATCAGCCCCAAACAGAGGTTATGAACCTTGACAGGATTTAATAGGAGTACCCAGAACCTCTTCCCTGACTAGAATCTGTGGATTCTCCAAGGCCCTCCAAGATAATCAACCGTTTTTACCCCTCAATGTCTGGAGCAGATACCTACAAACCATCATAGGACATGCTAAAGGAAGGGTCCATGTCAGCCTCCAAAGGGTCATGGCAGGGGAATCCAAAGTCAACACTAGACTGCCTACATAGGCATCATCCACTTCGAGACAGAAGTCCAGTGGAGGCTGGACAGCCAAAGAATCCAGCCGAAATTTCCTGGCCTTCTTGCTTAGCCAAAGAATCCAGCTAAAATTTCTTGGCTTTCTTGCTTAACAGAAGTATCTTAGGGTTAATTGATTCTACCATTCTACTCTGGGCTGTTTAACCCTCCGATTCAAGCAAGACTGCAAGGGAAGACAATTGGCTAACCAAAGTCTTAGGCACAAACACCTTACAAACACTATAGGAGGTACGGTCATGGGAAACAACCAAAGACACTGTATGCGATTATCCTTATAAGGAAAATGCCTCCCACACTGACATTTTCTCTTCTGGGATGACATGAACTCCAGAAAACCAAGACAGTTCAAAGTTTCAAAAATACAAACACATATACAGTTTAATTACACCAAATTAGACATCTGCCAGCATAGGTTAAAAATAGATGCAACTTATATGACTAAATATTTAAACAAATTTTAGCCAGTTTAAAGAAATTAAAGGCAAGTTAGCATAATACAAATAGCCCGGTATATACCTATGAAGGTGACCGCCCTAACCACCACCAGGCCCTTTACAAGTCTAGCCATGCAACTCAATCAAACTGTGTCCCCTTGTAACATGTGCATCTAAATTAAAGGGGTATATTAGGGGGTTGGGCAAAAAGTTATGTGGGGAACATATGTTATGAACTGTTTATTGTTGGCCTTCTATCGGAGATGTGATATAGCCAGCCCAAGAGTGAATTTACTACTTCCCATTCAAGGGTGAAAGTTACATTTGAAAAAGGTTAAGGATGGACTGCTTCAGATGGATGGGCAGCCTATTACAAAGCACGGGGGCCTTTAAAATACATCTCAGTCTTGCCAGCATGTTCTATTTATGTCGCAAGCAAAATTTAAATCTCTGGCTTTAGAGTTTCTGGCACTGTTCAGTTTGCAAATGTGCAAAGTACCATCAAGGCTGAATCAAAGGATGCCTTGTATGCCAAGTACATATTGCCTCTCAGTAACCTGTAGGAGGCAGTACAGAGATGGGGCTCTTAAGAAGTTCGGCATAGGACAACGTGCTAATACCCTGGATTATCTTGGTGAGGAACGTCGGTGAGCAACTCCACCTGCTGCATATGCCTAGTCAAGGGAATGCCGAGGGGAGCACTGTACTCAATTATCTTTAAGCAAAAAGAGGTCTAGGGGAGAACCCACAATCTCATTGTGGCTGCTCGAGAAACTCTGGCCATCAAGAGAGCAGAGTGGAAACTGCTATTTTCTGTCTTCAAGATGTAGCAAAAGGTATTAACACTTGAAGACAAATAAAAGCTGTGTTTTTATTTTTTTTTTTAAACTTCCACATCAAGGCACAGCATGTTAACATACTTAAAGGACTGTAGAACATCTGCCAATTGTGGTGAAGGGAGACTCGAGAAATGTGGACAAACATCAAAGGGAAAAAATAACTTTTTACTGCTGCAGAGCTGCCTGAAAGATGACCAATTCTCAACATGCACAAAAAGGATGAATGGAAGAAAACTTTTAGTTATGTACTCACCATAACTTCAGATGTTTGGGATCCATCTCGCCTACATTCTGAATGATGGGTTCGGAGCCGATCCCTCGGCTCCGACTCGGCACGCTTATGCCAAAGAGCGAAGTCTCTTATTGGCTGAGCTTACTATATCCCAGGATGCACCACTACCAGTCCCCCAGATCTAGTTTGTCCGCATACATGCACACATGCACGCCCTGCTTATATAACATCGTCAGATGAAACAAGATAAAACAGTAGAACTCAAAACCGTTCAATCTCTTCTGATCTCCAAGGCAGGGGGAAGGAGGGTGGGTATCAGGAATGTAGGCGAGATGGATCCCAAACATCTGAAGTTATGGTGAGTACATAACTAAAAGATGTTATGTGATCCTATCTCGCCTACATTCTGAATGATGGGACAGCGTCCCTAGCACCTGAATCCTGGGTGGCTCACTGGAAAACACTCCTGAGTACCGTGGAACCAAATGATGCTCGTCCTTTAGATGCCACATCCAATTTGTAGTGGGAAATGAAAGTGTGCGGGTTGGACCAAGTAGCCGCAGCACAAATTTCCGATATAGCGAGCTTGGAATGAAAGGCTATAGACGTAGCCATAGCTCTGGTAGAATGAGCTTTGATAGATGTTGTAAGTTGCTTATTCAAGAAGAATAGGCCTGAGCTATGCAATCTCTGATCCATTTTGAGATAGTGGCTTTTGTGATGGTTTGGCCCAATTTATTATCTGAGAAGGACACAAACAACTGGTCTGACTTACGAAGTTGCTGAGTCCTGTCTAGATAGAAGCGTAATTGCCTGTGAACATCCAATTTATGGAGAGTGTATTCTGCTTCATTGGAGAATTTTGGAAAGAAAACTGGTAGCTCTAGAGATTGTTGAAGACAGAAACTAGAACAGACCTTTGGGACAAAGGATGGATTAGGCCTAAGTGATACTCTATCCTTGTGGAAAATCAAACGGTGGTTTAATAGACAGGGCTTGAAGCTCTGAAACTCTTCTTGCAGAAGTAATAGCCACTAAGAATGCTGTTTTCCAAGACAGATATTTTAACTTTCGCATGTAGCAGCCGGTTGAAAGGGGGATGTTAATGCGAAGCACTAAATCAAGATCCCACGGAGGTGCAGGATGAAAAACTGGTGGTCTTAATAGACTCGCACCTTTAATGAGCGTTTTGCATAGTCTGCTGCTCATCAAAGGAGGATCCGTGGTTTCATGGAATTTAGAGATAGCAGCTAGTTGGACTTTAATAGTTGAGACAGAAGATCCCTGATTAAACAGGGATGTTAAGAATTTCAAAACCTCTGGGACAGGAGCAGTGATAGGGTCTAAGCCCTTGAGTTGAGCCCAGATAGCAAACCTCTTCCACTTACTGAGGTACAATTTGTTAGTGGTGGGTTTGTGGGTCAAGATAAAATGTGAACAACTTCCGGTCTAGTGTGTGCCTTCTAACTAAGGTTGGAAGTGGAGGAGCCAAGCTGTCAATTTCAGAGATTGAAGGGACTGATGCCAATGTCCCGACTGATGGATTAGCAAATCCGGGATCAGGTCTAAGGTCCACGGATCGTCCACTGCATGCTTTTTCAGGTAAGGAAACCATATCTGACGAGGCCAGTATGGGGCAATCAGAATCATTGAAGACCCCAGTTGAGAAGCTTTTGAATAAATTTGGGAAGGAGTGGAATTGGAGGAAAGGCATAAAGTAGCCCTGTTGGCCAAGGTTGTGCTAGAGCATCCATGGCTGGTACTTCCTGATGTGGAATCAAGGAGAAGAACCTTTGGCACTTGGTGTTTTGTGGAGTTGCAAATAGGTCGCAGCACGGCCCCCATCTCTTGAAAACCTGGGCTGCTACTGTGCGGTTTAGAGACCATTCGTGAGGAGAGAGAATTGTCCTGCTTAATTTGTCCGCCAATACATTTGACTTTCCGGGATGTGGGTCGCTACCAAGAAGCGGTTGGTAGCTACAGCCCATTCCCACTCTCATGGCCTCTCTGCAAAGGGGATACGATCTGGTCCCTCCTTGTTTGTTCAGATACCAAACCACCGACATGTTGTCTGTGTGGATGGCGATGATGCCCTGAGGAAGAAACTTGTGTAAGGCCTGTAGGGATAGAAGTACAGCCCTCATCTCCAACACGTTGATGTGGAGAAGAGCTTAGTCCGGAAGCCAGGAGCCCTGAACTAGCCTGCCCAGACAATGCCCCCCACCCTATCTGGGAGGCATCTGTCGTCAGGGTAACCACTGGAGGGAGAACAAAGGGTTTTCCCTGATCCAAGTTGGATGTCTGAAGCCACCAGCGAAGGTCCCTTTGCATATTTCCGTAATGATGATGTGATGATTGAGGGAAGATCCTGAAAGGACCATTGAGTTGACAAGAGCCACTGAAGAATCCTCATGTGTAATCTTGCTAGAGGAACTAAAAGAACCGTGGCAGACATTGAGCCTAAAACCTGTAGGACCATCCTGGCTGGGGCTTTGGATCTCGAGATCAGAGCTTGAACTTGGCCCTGTAAAGTTCGGATCCTTTCGGCAGGAAGAAAGACGCATCAATCTTGAGTCTATCTCTGCTCCTATAAACTTTATGCTGAGAGGGCAGCAAGACAGACTTTGACCAATTGAATGTAATCCCTAGGGAAACACCCAGGGAGATGGTGGCTTTGAGGTTGTCCATTAGTAGATGCCTGGTGGTGGCAGTCAGGAGCCAGTCGTCGAGATAGGGAAACACTTGGAATCCAAGACTTCTCAGGTGAGCCGTCACTACTGCCAAAGACTTGGTGAACACCCTGGGGGCTGTGGTGAGACCGAAGGGCAGAGCACAAAATTGGTAATGACTGACTCCCAGGCTGAAGCGCAGATACCTTCTGGACGCCTGATGTATCGGTATGTGATAATAGGCGGCCTTGAGGTCTATGGAGCACATCCAAACATCCTTCTCCAACAACGGGAGAATGGATTGTAACGTGACCATTCGAATTTGGATTTCGTGGACGGATTGGTTCAGTCTGCTGAGATCCAATATTGGTCTCAGGTCCCCTGTCTTTTGGCACTAAAGAACCTGGAGTAATTTCCTGATCCGATCTGGTCTGTGGGGACCGGTTGGATGACTCCTTTTCTAGCAGCTTTAAAGCTTCGCTGCTATTTCCCTTTGACTGGGTGGTGGGTCCGGGATTCTCTTGGACGGGGGGTGAGTATTTGAATGGGATGGTGTAACCTCCGGCAATGATCCGGCACCCATCTGTCCTGAGTGATTGACTCCCAGGCTTTTTAGGTGCTTGGCAAAGCGACACCCGACTGGCTCGAGCAGCACAGCTGGGCAATCCCTCATGACGTGGGAGGCTGAAGAGCCACGAAAGGACTCGCGGTCTCCAGAATTGCGGGCCCTCTGCCGCCTCTGGGACGGCCTCCCTGAAAAATTTCCCGCCCTCTGCCTCTGGACGGGAATCTTCCTGCTGTTGGGAGAAAACTTGATATTTTCGAACCACATTTTCCCTCCTTTAGCCTTGGGGTAAGGCCGAAGGGAGTGGAATAACGGCACCTACGGCAGATAACGTTTTCCTCTTGCTCACAGCGGTAAGGGTGTCTTTCACCTTGGGTCCAAACAATGAGGACCCATCAAAGGGCCACGGGAAGGAAGACTTGAAGGCCTCCGAACTGACACAAGCGAGCCAGGCTTGTCTACGTGAGAGCCACGCCTGTGCCTGCCGCTTACCGCCCCTTCGGCCGCATAGGAAATGAGCCTCATGGACGAGTTAGAAATTGACGAAGGATAGCCAACTGAGAGCTAACCGACTGGGCTAGCTGCTCAGGTAGGTTACCCGAGAGAGAATCTGACAACTCCTTGACCAGATCCCTCTGAAGCCTGGTAAAATGTGCCAAATAATTCAGAGACCTTAAGGTAAAGGCCGCTGAAGTCAGGGTGCGCTTCCGCACCTATCCATACTCCTAGACTCCTTATTAGGAGGATGGACGGACGTTGAAGCCTCTGCCACGCCCTGTTGTGTAGCAGATGCCACCACCATGGCATCTACAGCCACGCCTTTAGTAAGGAACTCCTTCGGGGAGCAGATAAAATTTATTTGGACGAGAAGGGACTGGTTCCACGGTATCTGGTGTTCCACGCCTTGACAAACTAAATCCAGAAGCTCGTCAAGGGCGGAGACACCCAGGAGGCGGAGGGCTGAGCCCCAAAGGCCTTGAGGAGCACTGACTCGTCAGCAGAGGGGGTTTGGATATCCAGCCGCCTCGTTGTTTGAGGATCTCTAAGATGTCTGCGAATGAGACATCATCCGATGACGACTGGGACCCCTCTGCATCATCCATATCAGTGTCTGATGTAATAGACTCGGGGAGTCCACGTGCTTCCTCTTGCACGATCTCTTCCTTGGGAGTTCCTCTGAAGACAACTCAAGAACCCTCAGGAGGAGGAACCCCACTGGGGTAACCTCAGGCCTAGGGGCTCCGCTGGCTACAGACAGGGGACTGCCAAAGACCCAGTCTCCACGCCCAGAGAAGGTGCCGTAAAGCCGGAGAGATGGCAAGAGGACTTGGCCAAGGCACTCCTCATGGCCCTGAAAGCCGGACCCCAGAATCCTGGGAGTGTCCGTCTCGAGCCGTGATAGCCGACGGAAGTCCCAGCAGCACCGAGAGGGAGGCTCGGAACCGAAAGCATAGGTCCCAAACATCACCCTCGGGTCCAGCCGAAGAAGTCCAGCACCAAACTCGGACCCGAGGGCCGGTTGGAGTAAGGGTCGGAGCCGACCCTGAGATCTCCACCGGCTCCAACAGCACCTGCTCGACGGAGCCAAGCAGTCGGAGGAGGAATGGCAATGGGTGGGCCATGGTCATCGGCTCGAAGCCAACTGGGTCGGAACCGAAACAAATTTTTGGAAGACTGGGGACTGGAACAGTCTTTGGAGCACCCGTCTATATCAGAATCCGACATTCAAGACCGAGAGGAAACAGAACGGGTTCGAGAAGGCCTCTCCATCGGCCCCAAAGGGCTAGGGGACCGCCCGAGGCTCTTGGATGAGTATCGGCGCCGAGGAATACTCACACCAGATTCCATCGGTGCCGAGGTAGACGGCCGAGGAGGAAGTGTCTGAGCGGGCGACCCTTGTCGGCTCCGAGAAGGGGGGGGGAGGTGGAGGGCCCGGCCGAGGGTGACCCCGCCTTCCCCCGGGCCC
>NC_056727.1:1221079418-1221089418 GCF_019279795.1 Protopterus annectens
GATATCGGATCCATAACCCACAGGTTGCAGACAAATGAATCTCCTACTTCAGATCTACTTTTATGGCTGCCGCCATCAAGCCTAGCACTTTAAGGACATTGCTTGAATCTTCTTTCTCCTGATCAAGATTGAAACTTTGTTGTATGGTTGACTCTCTCTCCTGAGGCAATTTTGCTATACTGTCTTTTGTATTTAAATCTGCTCCTATAAATGCAATATGCTGACAGGTCAACAAGGCAGATTTTTCATAGTTTATAGTGATGCCCAACTCTGAGCAGAGATGAATTGTGGTGTCCCTTGCAATGATTAGGCAATGCTCAGTGGTGGCGGTAAAGAGCCAGTCGTCTAGATTTGGAAACACCCGGAATCCTAGGTGCCTCAGGTGAGCCCTAACTACTGCCATGCATTTGGTAAACACTCTGGGGGCTGTAGGAGACCAAAGAGCAGAGCTCTCAACTGGTAATGACTGGCTCTAGGCCAGAAGCATAGATATCTCCTGGACAGCCTGTCCATCTTCATGTGGAGATCGATGGAGCACATCCAATTGTCCTTTCCCAGAAAGGGAAGAATGGACTGCAGTGTCACCACTCGGAACTTTGTTTTCTTGACAGATTTGCCCAGTCTGCTGAGATCCAAAATGGGTCTCCAGTTCCCCCCGTTTTCTTTGTAATTATAAAGAACCTTGAGTAAGTTCCGAATCGGATTTTGTTTTTCTAGCAACTTTTGAACTTCTAGGTTTGCTTGATCCCATAGACTGGGTGGCATATCTGGGGTAGATTTTCCTTTTCTGGGAAGAGGTGGCATGGAGAAAAAAATGCTGTATCCCCTGGATATTAATTGACTGTAACCATGCGTCTTTTGTGACATTTTGCCAGGCTTCTGGGTACAGTGACAATCTGCCCCTGACTGCCTCCAGAGGTGAACAGGCGGGCCTCCTTTCAGGAATGCTGGAAGGGCCTACCAGAGAACTATCTCTATTGCCCTGATTCCACGGAACCAGTCTGCTGAGAGGGTGGTGTCTCCCGTTATTGTTTCCCCCTCTGCCCCTGGGGAAAAAAAGTCACCATGTGCATCAGGCGAAGCTCCTGGGATTTGCAGTACCACATTTTCCCGCCTTTTTGACCTTTGAAATAAGGTCTAGCAGACATGGAGAAATGTACTCCCATGGCAGAATGAGTTTTGCCATCTTGCTCGCACCTGGCAAGTCTCTTACCTTGAGCCAGAACAATGATGAGCCATCAAATGGGACATTGGTAAAAGGAGGATTTGAAGGGCTCCGCAAACTCGCAAAGGCACATCCAGGAATGTCTCCATAAGGCAATTCCTGTGCCTGTTCGCTCCATTTGCTTCGTAAGAGATGAGTCGCATGGAGGAGTTGACTATAGAAGACAAGGTCGCAAGCTGGGAAGGAGTAGTCTGAAGCTCCCGCATCTGTAGGATCCTGAAGAGCATCTCCCAGCTCTTTGAGGAGTGCCCTCTGGAGACGAGTGAAATGGGACAAATAATTCAGTGACCTAAGGGTAAAGGCCACTGATGAAAACACATGCTTCCCGTATCTGTCCATCGTATGGGACTCCTTGTTCAGCAGAAGGACAGAAGTTTCTGCTAATTCCTTCTTTGTGGCTGCCTCAACCACCATAGCATCAACTGGAACACCCTTAGTCAGGCAAAGCTTGTCCTCTGGCGCTGTGATAAACTTATTGGGCCTCCTCAGAACTGGTTCCATAGACTCTGGAGAGCTCCACCCCTTTCAACTGACCACCCCCAGCAGCTGGTCAAAAGGAGGAGACACCCAAGAGGTGGAGGGTCGGGAGCCAAAAGCCTCCAGATACATGGACTCGTCTTTAGAAAGGGAAAGGGATTTCCCAAAACCCCTCTGGTTGAGGAATTCCAGGATGTCTGAAAATGAGACATCCTCCAAGGGGGACCGTGGGGACCCTTTCTGAACCCTCCAAGTCAGTGTCTGATGCGAGAGACTCGGGGGAGTCTAAATGCTTCCTCTTACAAATCCTTTTCCAAGAAACCTCTTCAGATGTGTACTCTGGGGAGGTTTCGGAAGAGGGGCGTTGCCCAAGGGGGCGTTCCTGGGGAACTGGTTCCCTACACTTTGGATGGAGGAGTGGTGTGGAGACGGACACCGGCCCCGAAGGGAGGGGGCAGCTGAAATAGAGGGTGGAGAGGTCTGGGAGGACAGCACACATCACCTCAAAGGCACAACGATCCCAGCCAGAGTGCGTCTCCAGCTCCAAAGAGCTTGGAGATGCCCCCCACACCAAGGGTGATGGGTCAGAGGTTGACTGCGCCGAACTCACCTGCGCCGAAGCCCCGAGTGGGAGAGTAGGAACTGACAAGGGTCTGATCTTGCTCTCTTCCCCAGAGCCAACAAGGGAGTGTCGGCCCCCAGATCCCTCAATAGAAGGTGGTATTGACGAGATCAGAGCAGATGTCGGAACAGAGAGACCAGTGGTTTTCGGATCAGACTGTTCCACCACAATGATTTCCATGCACTCCGGCTTCGAACTCAGGTGATTCAAAGGAGAAATAGACGACAATGTAGGTTGGGCAGTCGGGCTCCATGTCCACATGGGCTGGGCTCGATAAAATTTTTGCCAAGGCTGGAGCCCTACGTAACCTCTCCACCACCTTCTCTACATCATCATCCGAAAGGCTCCTGGATGATAGAGAGGAATGGGTGGACAAGCGGTGACTACCTGTCAGACTAGAGCAGTGGAGACTGTGGTACAGAACGCACCAACTCCAAGGATGGAGACCGGTTTCTTTTATGGCTCCTGGTTGGTTCCGAAGACGCTGGAGGACCCGAAAGAGATTGTGTCTTGTCAGACCCAACTGGCTTCGGATCAGACAAACTTGTTTGTCTTGTGCCTTCAACGGTTCCGTGCTTAGAGCCGACGAAGATGCTTTCTTGGAGGGGGAGATTTGTCAACCTGATCCCCTTCCACAGATGCCTCAAAAGGCCCTTTAAGCAACCCTCTAGGAATCAACTTATTTTCCGCTCTTGCAGGACCCTAGAGCTAAAACCATGACAAATGGAACAAGTCCTGCAGGTGAACAGCTCCCAGGCAGTACACGCAACTAGCATGACCATCTGTCAATGACATCTTCTGCATGCAGGAATCACATTTTTTGAATCCAGAAGGCTTGGATTCTTTTGATGACACCTTAGACATGTCTGACATGCAACAGAGTAACCACAATTACCAATAAGAGTAAAGTACAATTTTGTACCTACCATAAATGTAGATGTTCGAGTGTTCACCCTGCTGCAGTCACCACACTTGGGTGACAGCTCATTACAGCACGGATCCTCCTTTATTTTCACATCCACTCCTAAGACAGTACCTCAGAGGGGCTAAGAACATAAGTCCGCCAAGGAGAGCTCCAACACCTACTTGGGATCTCAACTTTGTCCTGGAAAAGCTTACACTACCGCCCTTTGAACCAGCTTTTTCAGCTGATTTAAAATTTCTTTCATGGAAAACTGCCCTACTACTAGCAATAACCTCAGCTAGAAGAGTCTCGGAGCTACAGGCACTAATGGCAGTGGAACCTTTCCTCATTTTTCATCAAGACAAGAGTTTCTCTATGAACTAATCATTCCTTTATGCCAAAGGTGGAATCCAGTGTGGCCCTAAACCAAACCATTCACTTGCCCACCTTCTTCCCAAATCCCCAGAACAAAGGAGAAAGACTCCTGCACTCTTTGGACATTCACAGGCAATTACGTTACTACTTGGATAAAACTAAGGCTTTCAGAAAACCTGACCAGCTCTTTGTGGCCTATGCTACAGGATCACAAGGAAAAGCTATCTCTAAACAGACCATTTCTAAATGGATAGGACATTGCATATGTTTCTGCTACACACATCATGGGAAACCAGTACCTTCTAACATTAGGTCCCACTCCACCAAGGCTACAGCTACATCAGCAGCCTTTCTCAGGGGAATGCCAACCAAGGATATTCTGGAAGCTGCTACTTGGAGTTCAGTGCACATCCTTCACCAAACACCATCACTTACCTCTTTACTCTAAGACTAGAGCTGGTTTTGCCACTGCAGTTTTGCAGGGCCTACTAGCTTCTTCTAACCCTGTTTGACTCCACCTCCCTTCCTTAGCTTTGGGATTCAACCCAAGTGTGATGACTGCAGCGGGGTAACACGATGAACATAGTACAGTTTTGTACCTACCATAAATGTAGATGTTAGAGTGTTCACCCTGCTGCAGTCCAGGTTACCCTCCCTCCATCCCCTCTGAACTAGCTGAACTATATTTTTCCTTACCTTTTGGGGGCACCTGATATCTGGGGCAAGAAAAACTGAAGAAAATGGCGTCGGATGCCACTTGTATACCCCTGGCGCACTGACGTCAGGGAAGAAGTGACAGCAACCGACGCCAGACCAAGACTTTGGAATTCGGGCCGACTGCGGGACCGCCTGACGGCAGGATAACCAAGTGTGATGACTGCAGTAGGGTAACACGATGAACATCAGAGAAAGAAACAACGGCCCAAACAGACTTAAGGCGGCAAGTTTTTTTTTTCCCTCCAAGGAAAAGTTTTTTTTATTTTGTTTTTGTAAGGAAAGGAAAACGGGAGGGATGGAAGGAGAAGAGTCTCTAAGTTAAGACCGCAGACAGCTCCTCCGACCGGGGAGATGCCTCTAACAAACTGCAAGCTCCTCTGGAAAAAAAGGAAAGTAAAGGGGAAAAAAGCCCTTCAACTAAAATGGGCTGAAAACAAAGAGAAAATGAATCCTCTAAAACGGATTCGTAGAGACTAACAAAAGGGGGATTAGTTGGCCTGAGAGTGGGAAACGATGGCCTCAACAACAAACAGCAAAAATAGGGCGATAGAAGTTTATAACTGTTTGTGCGCTTCATGTCCAATTACAAGGGATAATTACAACTAAGAAATTTCAAGATTCTTTACAAAATTGAGAATAAAAAAAAAAACACAACTTAGCCTGAGCCACTCACAAAGCAATCCCGAAGCTTCAAGCAGCAAATGAGATCAGGTAACTCTTGCTAGGCATGTTGGGATAGGGTCTAGCCTCGAGACATTGGCAGCTCTTGAGCTTTGGAATGCGGCCGAGTCGGAGCAGAGTATCTGCTCCGAACCAAACAAGCAAGAATGAAGGTGAGCTAGGGACAACGTAACATCAATGCTTTGTACAAACGTTCATCACTTTTCCCACATTACACAAAATTTAAGTCTGCGATTTTGGAAAGAGTTGAGAAACCCCAGAGGAGGTGACTTAAAGATAAAGGTAGTATTGGAAACAAAGGAAGTGAGATGGCAAATTAAAATGAATGCCACCCAACATCCTCACATCAATGAAGCGGTCACAATACATCCTTTATTGCAATGAAAGCTGAAATGTGTTATTGAAACAATAATTTAAAACGTGGATACAAATGTCACTTAATGCTTACAATGTAGGTAAGACTGGGGGCAACAGAGTAGGTCTTGCCACACACAGTAGTTGTGCAAGTGCTAACAAGCTATTTTAAGAATATAAAAAGGTGAAATTGTATTAAACTGATTCTGAATTAATCCAATATTACAGACAAAAGCGCTTAGTCAAACGTGTTTTAAATAACCGTTTTTATAGGTTCATAGGTGTGTACTAGGCCAACGGCCATAAAGCCTACATAAGCCTAGCCCAAGAAGATTCCCTGGCATCATGCCCAAAGTTAATTGCCAGTGCCCCTGTCAAGCAAGGCCACTGAAGTGATCCTTGGGGTGAACTTCCTATTGCCCACCCACTCATCAAGATTTCTCTTAAAGAGGGCCAGTGAAGTGCTCTGCTTGATGTGAACGGAAAGTTTATTCCAGAGTATGGGAAGTCTCTGGGTAGGAACCTGTCCCTCAAGTATGTTCTGTTTATTGTGGTAATTAGGTTAAGGTCCCTGGAGCATATGGCACGGAGGGATTGGGATTTCTTCATGTGTAGCACATCTAGTACCTCTGGGTCAGACATGGCTTTGTAGGTCAAGCAGAGATCGCTCCTAAGTAGGCGATAAGAGACAAGAGCATAGCTGGAGTTTTTTTTTTTTTAGTCTGCCCATATAGGGTACGTGTCTAAGGCCTAAGATCCTCTTAGTGAGGTATTTTTGTGGCCTTTCCAGTTGCTGTAGGTGTCTAATGAGGTACATACCAAATGGGGCGTTGTATTCTACAACAGGTCTAATGAGGGACAAGTAGAGACGGATTATGACCTCTTTCTTCTTGGATGAGAAAACGTTTGTAATGAGATGTGCCACATAGGACTTTGACTACAGTGAGAATGTGGTTATCAAAGGAGAGGTTGCTGTCAACCTGTGTCCCCAGGTCTCTTATCACACCTTCGGTGTTTAGTGGACTACTGCCTATGTGGTAGTTCATGGGCACAGAATTTTTCCCAAAGGGAATGACAATGCACTTTTTGGCATTGAGCTTAAGGCCATGGTTCTGGCATCAGTCACTGGTGTCAGTGAGGCTTGTTTGTAGAATGTCTACATCAGTTGGAAAATCAATAATGACTCACAGTTTGCAATCATATGTGAACTTAGTCAGCCAGAGCCCCTTTGTGTTGGCTTGAATTTCAGAGAAGTAGATGCCAAACAGGAGAGGACCTAGGACCAATCCCTGTGGGACACCACTTGTAACTGGTCGGTAGTCAGATTTGGAGTTCTCTACTTTCAAGTGTGGGTTCCATCAGTGAGCCAGTTGGCAACCCATCTTACTACATAGGGGCTTATGCCTAGTTTAGTGAGTCTAACTATCATCCCTGAGTGAGGGATGGTGTTGAAGGCCTTGGTAAGATCTAGGTAGGCTGTGCGAACTACCTTGCCCTCATCCACAGCTCTGGTGACAGACTAAGTAGCCTATCAGGTTCAGAAGGCATGATCTACCTTTCACAAACCCCTACTGCATGGGGTCCAGAGTTTGGAGATTCCCTTTGTCCTTATTTATAAAAGGTCCATGATGATGCACTCCACAAACTTATATATCAGACTAGTCAGGCTAATGGGGCGGTAGTTCCCAGGGTCTGTAATTGCTCCCCCTTTGTGGGGAGGGATGGTCGTAGCAGTGCACCATTTGGTAAAAACAAAGCCCGAAATGAGGCTGTGATTAAACAGGGTACTCGGGTGTGGTGCCAGTTCACTTTGCAATTCATGTAGAACACAGTCAGGGATATTATCAGGTCCCATGGAAGCTGTCTTCTTGGCTTTGGACAGTGCGGTTTTCACCTGTGTAGCCATGATAATAGGGACTTGGCATTCCTCAGGTATTATGACAGGCCCTTTAGGGGGGTGAAAAGGGGATAAAGTTCACACTGAACCTGTCAGCCAATATGTTGGCAATATCAGTTTGTTCTGTATATGTATTGCCATTGTGCTGCAACTCAGAGCAGATCCGAGTATTGCCATGTAGATTCTTGACAAACTATAGAATGCTCTGTGGCTGTCTTTAGAATCTTCAGCAATTTTGTTTTCATAGCTAGCTTTAGAGGATTTGATGGATCTCAGTTTTTTGCTGAGGCCAACAAAAAAGTTTTCCCAGTCTTGGGACTTCACCCTTTTCTGCAATAGTTTGTTCCTTCTGTTGTAGAGTTTATGGTGAGGGACCACCAGATGGGCTTCCTTTTTTTGGAGGAGAGCACCTTGGTTCTGTTTGGTATGGCTCCTTCCCCATGCACTTGTGTATCGGCTCATACAGTGCATTGGTGCATGCCTCAGTCATGCACCTATTTTTCATTTGCACGGGTGTCGTGAAGTTAGCCACCTCTGTTTTTAGAAGCCCAGAATGGACTTTGGAGAATTTTTTATGGTGGTTTCCTTTACAGGGGGGGGGGGGGCGTCCATGGTGATTAGCCTGTGGTCAGATCTGACCAGGGAGGAGCTGATTACTGGTGTAGAGCAACGGTCACCTATATTAGTAATGACCAGGTCAAGGACGTTTCTTACCCCTGGTGGGGGTAAGAATGAGTTTGTCCAGGGCACTGGAATTAATGAATTCCAGAAAATGTTGAGCAAGTGTGTTGGTGCAGTAGTAATTTTCCCAGTTAATGGAGAGGTAATTAAAGTCTCCCAATAGAAGGGTATTGGGTTGTACCCTAATATTTTCCAGTGTGTTTAGGAATGTGGAGTGGGAGTCTTAGGACATTGTGTGGGATCTATAGCAGGCTACAACCTGGATTGCAGTTTTACCCAGTGTTAGTTTACCTGAAGTATCGCTGATGCGTTATGTTGGGCTACTAGTCTGGAGGTGTACTGAAGCTCAACATCTTAAGAATTTTTTGGTACAATAAAGTCGTAGTATTCCAACGTTTATTCAAACTGCTGGCATTAAGTTTTTTTGTTTTTTTTATAACTATTCAATTTCCTGCAACAAACCCAGTGCAAACATTTTGTCCTTGAAGAGACTGCCTTTGGGAACACCTTTCCAGGTAAGAAATTTTCAACAAATGGTTCAAAAGTGATAGGGTCAGTTTTTCTACTGGAAATTTGAGGACCGCCTCAGATGGAGTACACCCTTCAAGAACTACTTCACTAAAAGGTCTTGATGTCAGTGGGGATTGAAGAGGCAGGTACAAGAATTATACTCAAAGATGAGGCAAAGTCTGAAGAAAACAGTTCAGACAAGTGTTGAATCACAGGCATGTAACTCTGTGGTGCTGGCTCCTCCCTTGGCAATAAATGGATCATTTATTTTTAGCTAGGTCCTTGCAATCTTCAGCATATCATCAGGCTGGGGATGGTGACAGAATCTTCAAAGCTGCTAGTCTCATTATGGACAGTTAAGAGATCCCCTGGAATTGATCAAGATTTCACAAGCTGAGACCGAAGTAAAAGTCCCCCCCCCTCCACAAACTGAATTAAGTGGTAAAAACAATGCTGCACTTACCAAAATGGGGCCATCATGATCATGCCTGGTCTTTTGTCCTCCAACTTTTCAACAAACGTAAGGAGTAAGGATTTGGGGAAGAAAGCATTAAGGCAAACTAATCCAATCTTAGGATGAAAAAAAAAAAACTGTCCAGGCCTCTCATTCGTAGCCCTGGGGCAAGATTTTATCTGCTTGTAGCAAAGAGAAGCATAGTCTATACATCCCTGAATGTGACCTTTTCCAGCTCCTACTCTCTGGGGTCTACTGGAATCCTGATCCAAGTAGTCTGCCAGAGTTCTCCTGATCTGGTATACAAGATGTCTCCAGGAGGAGGAGGAGGAGGAGGCATGGAGAAAAATGTACTTCAGGCTTTATGCAATTCAGCATAGTTGGTATCAGTCTATCTCTATGTACAAGATGATTGTGCTGTTACTTGTAAGAGCATGCAGGTCCCAGAGATCCAGAAGACATTCACAGCTTGAACTTTTTTATGCTTATGCGTGGCTTTGTACATCAGGTTCCCAAATGCTCTGCAATTTAGTTTCATGGTATGTGCCAACCCAAGAGGTTATCTTAAGGACATGTTCTTGTTTCTGACCAATCCAGCAATTTCCTCTCTGTCACTGGGAAGAGTATTCAGCTCTGTGGCTAGTCTACTGCTCTCTGAAGTGTCCAGAGATGCTGCTTGGCTCTGCAATGGAGCTCTACTTTAAAAACTTAAGGTTCTGAATGCTGTAGAATGTGCATTATTTGGTTCTTACTCTGGAAAAACAGAATCTTTTACACTTTGCCGCACAAGACTTTTATATAGTTTTCTGACCTGCTTCAATGGCTTATGCTGTCCACAGAAAATAGGTTTCCAGCTGGAAATAATGTGAAATTATCCATGCTGTCATCAGTGCGTCCAGGCTGCAGTATAGGAGGGACTACCTTTGCACTGTGTGAGAATCCTTTACTGGTATGTACAGAAGATGACGCGTAGTGTCTTGAGCAAAAGGGAGTGACTAACTTCTGGCTTTTCCTCCTCAGTTCCTAGTACTACATCTTGGGGGATCACCGGTATAGACAGAGAAAGCATAAATAAACCTGCCCATTTGAGGCAGAATGCATCT
>NC_056727.1:1221094418-1221101918 GCF_019279795.1 Protopterus annectens
AAAATTGATAAATCCAGTATTGGCCGCCAGGCCTCGTCCTTTCTGGGAACCAAGAATAGTCTTGAGTAAAAACCTTGTCCTTTTTCCAGTTCTGGTACTATCTGAATGGCCAATCTGCCCCAAGGCTCCAACTCCCAACTGCACAAAGCACAAACCAAAAAAAGTGAAAAATAATTGTCCACTGAACAAAGTAGTCCACTTGGTAAGGTACCAGTAAAAGAATAAATGAATTTATTGCAGGAAAATTCACGAATTCCAACCAAAAGTGCTCAAAGACAGGGTTAAGTGCTTTCATCTGTGACCAGACTTCATCAGAACCCTGAACAAAGAAATTCTACCCAATGTATTTTCTACCCAAAGAATTTCTTTGTTCAGGGTTCTGATGAAGTCTGGTCACAGATGAAAGCGCTTAACCCTGTCTTTGTGCACTTTTGGTTGGAATTCGTGAATTTTCCTGCAATAAATTCATTTATTCTTTTACTGGTACCTTACCAAGTGGACTACTTTGCTCAGTGGACAATTATTTTTCACTTTTTTTGGTTTGTGCAGTTGGGAGTTGGAGCCTTGGGGCAGCTTGATTTTTCATTTTGTTTGGTCGATTGGCTGTTTTTTTACGGAGTTACTATCTGAATGGCCCCCATATCCATGAGGGACGTAACCTGTTTCTATGCCTCTGCCCATTGGATTTTTGGCAGGTCTGGCCAACCATTTGTTATTAGCAGAGTATGGAAATGGAATCTGTATCTCTGTGATATGATGTTCAGTACCCACCCGTCTTGGGTTATTAATTGCCAATATTGAGCAAAACGTGCTAATTTTCCCCCTATGGGTGCTGCCAAAAGATAACTGCTTGGTGTAGGCAGAGGGAAGTCATTGGGATTGCTTTCTGTAGTTTGCGCTTTATCTCCTCTAGATTTGGAGGTGGATGCACCCCATTGCTTTGACCTGTACAAGTCTTGAGCTTGGTACCGGAGACCCTTAGGGCGTCTGGATTTGCCCCTTTGAGCTCTGTCTGGCACAGGAAAGGACCAATTTTTTGTAGGCCAGTGTCTACTGAATCTAGGTGGCTGCACTTGTAAGAAATCTTTAACAGTTTGCATAGACTTAGCTTTGTCTTCCATTTTCTTTAAAACCTCTTCTGCCTTAATACCAAACAGAGAATCAGGCTGTAAATGTGCATCTAGTAATTTAGCTTTAACATGATCAGGCAAATTTTGTTCCTTTAACCAGGCATGCCTCCTAATCACAGATCCAGTAACTGCGGCCCTGCAGGAAGCCTCTAAAGAATCAAAACCACATTGCATGCAGCTGAACAAGTTGGAAAGAACACTTTGCAATAATTCTTGCAATTCCTTATTTTCTGCACATTCTGAAATCAACATCATTTTCTGTTTCAGCAATCCCATAACATGTTGCTGGTACTTAAGCATATGAAATTGCCAAGGTTGCAGATGTATAAACCTTTTTTCCCCATCTGTCCAGCGCCCTGGAATCTCTGTCGGAGGGGGTAGGGTATTTTGCTGTTGAGGCCTTAACTCCCTTAGGACCCTGTGAAATAGTTTCAGGATCAGCAGCAGAGTTTCTAAATAAAAAATTGAGAGAGTCGGGGGGGACCCTGTAATACCAGTCAGGCTTACTGGGAAGCCGGAGGTAGAGTGTCAGGGGTCAGGCTTGACTTTGAAAAAACATCATCCATAATGTCTAACACGGGGAATGGCTTAAGGCTTGTGCTGAGGGAGAAGGAGGAAATCCCTGAGCCTCTTGATTCTGAGAAGTCTTGACTCTCTCTGTGAAAATGCTCCCTCAAAGTATGCAAGGTTTCTCCAAATGAATAATCCTCAGGAGGAGATGCAGATGGAATAGACTCCTCAGCATCAGAATCCTCATAGGGATTGAAAGATAATTCCTGATCAGAAGAAATAGAAACCTGATCTGAAGATACATAGTCCGCGTCTTGCCTAGGCCTCTTATCTGGAGGGGGAATGGGTACCCCTGATCAAGGTAATAAGGTCGTTCGCCATTTTGATAATCTGTTTTTTAGGCATAGAGGCCTGTGCACTTGGCTCAGGCGTCAGTTTTTTAGTTTTAGGTGTCTTTGCCTTCGGTTTTGCAGCTTTCAGTTTGAGGTCTGAATACACCCTCAGAAGCCGGTGCCTGCTCAACGGTTCCGGACCCATCTGAGGGAGATACCTCTGCCGGCCCAATACCCTGAGTATCTTGTGGCAAGCCTGACTCCATGTGAGTGTCGGTAGAGGCCTGCAACTCGAAGGTAGCGGGTATCAGGGGCTGCGAAAATGCCTCAATGAGTACCGGCGAACCGGCGACTGGCTTAGGAGAAGCTTCATCAGTTGTGGATCTCGACTGCCTTTCTCTGTCCTTTTCTTTGCGTTTTTTTTTTTATGTACTCCGGTAGTCTGACTGCTATCCGACATCTCTGGGTAGTTAACTTTGTTGCCAAAATACTTGCATGCAAAAATATACAGACGCTTAATAGTGCGTTGGTTAAATCTAGCACAAAACCGACAGCCAGGCACGTTGTGGTCAGGGCCTACGCAAGGAATACAGTAAAAATGGAAATCCTTATGAGGCATTTGCTTCCCACAAGTAATACAATTATTAACTTTTTCCGACATCGGTAAAAAGCATGAAAAAAGTTTCCCCAACGGGGTACTTAGCTTTATTGAAGACTTCGGTGCTGAAACTCAAACGTGAATATTTCAGTAGTCGGCTGACTGGCACTTGCGAAATGCTTCTGCTTCGGGCACCACATGGCAAGAAAGACTAAGGAAAATGGGGTCGGCTGCATGTTTTATACCCCTGACGACCTGACGTCATGGAAGAGAATTCAGCAGCCAACGCAGGACCCAAGACTTTGGAATTCAGGTCAACTGAGGACAACCTGCCAGCAGATTACCCAAATGTAATGACTGCAACAGTGAAACATGAAGAACATCTGGTAAACACATTATAAGCACACAAACCACAGGGCAAGGAAGTGAAATGGTAGTGCTCCCCCAAATGCAATCTGTGAGAAACTCTGTGGTCTCTTGGGAATGGGGAAGTGGACGTAAGCACCCCTTGGGGTTAACATGACCATAAAAACTTCAGAGGACTGAGTGAGAAGGGTTTTGGAGTATTAACATTCTGAACTTTGGGATGAAGAACTTGCTCAGATGGGAACACCTCCTGTATGAAGAACTTGCTCAGATGGGAACACCTCCTGTATGGTCTCCATATGCCTACTTTTCTTAGCACCAAAAATAGTCTTTAATAGAAGCCTGCATTATCCTCCAAGCACTTTGCTTATTCTTTTGAGAGCTCTTATGGAGCAACAACAGTAAAGGCTGATCTGTTCTTTTGAAAGGAAGATTCTTCTGCACTTTAGAATGTTTTGAAGCCAACAAGTAGCTATGCTTTAGCATAATCATGCCCTACTGGCCTGGACTAATATTTTGCAGTTCTGAAAAAGGTTAAATGCAATCATATTCTTTGTAGAGAAATATCAAATTTGGACAGGGAGGGCAACATTGGGACTGGGCAGTCTGTCAGTCATGGCTTTTCCTCAAGAATCACATCCCTGGTGGCTCTGAGGCTTCTTTTAGTTTTTCTTGACATTTTTCTGAAGGTTCCCTTTTTCTGTCAAACAACTTTTTTTGCCTATTACAAAAAAGGGAATATATTTATATGGGACGCTTCTGATGAATTCTGATGCCTGGGCTTGAAAAAGCTGCTTCACTGACTGTATGGGTTTGCCCTTGTACTCCAACTTCTTGAAGATGCCTTCAGCAGGGGTTCCAAAGAGGATGGTCTTGTTCAATGGTGCATTTAAGAAGCTCTAAACATTATGGGTTACAAGATCTGGTTGAAAAGTCTAACAAAATTACAACTTACAGACCTAGTAGCCGCTACCATAAGTAACGCATCCACAGCACTGCATACATATTACTGGAGTGCTAGGTCACCTGTGCAGTGCTATTAACTCAAACATCTCATTTCAGGTCCTTAAGACCACCTCCCACCCCCACCCCACCCTCATCTACAGCCAAAACTACTAGTTTGCAAAGGAATCGTGCAGTTAAGGGCACTGAAAGATATTAAGTACAAAGTTTCTTCACAAATTTTGAGTATTCTGTTATTCCTGTAATTGGAAGCTGGGTTCTGAGATGGAACCAAGACAAACCCATTGCTGGAACTAAGGAATACCACAGCTGATCAGCTACAGAATTCTTGTAGAGAAATTTATGTGAATCCTTAACCCTGCAAAAGTGGTCAGGCTTCATGAAAACAAGAATGAGGGAATCTGACTCCTTAAGATGTGCTGGCAAACATTCTCAAAGACATATTACCTGAACAGCTGCCCTAGGATCAGGCAGCCACATAACACAGCTCTACATCTGAGCTAATGCTCAGAACAATCACCTCCCAATGAAAATTCTTCATCTTGAGTAGTGTATCCCAAATGGGAAGCCCTCTGCTGAAGAGAAGATTACTTAAGAGTCTGACACTGAGGAGACACCAAGTAGAAAGCAACTGTTCCACACAGACAAGCTAATCCAATTCAGAATAAGGGACAATTGAATACTCCAAAGTTCCACCAATTTCTCTCTCAAGAGCACTGGGCACACTGAGTATTTCCACAGCTAGCTGCTTGGATTTCCAAGACAGACATAAAATCCTGAGCCAGCTGAAAGTTGCTGGGAAGAAGCCCAGGAAATACAAGGGACTGAGGTAGAGGAAAACTGGTTAGCACCAGTTTGGCCTTGGGTCGTCTCTCACCACTTCAAAGAGCACCACGCAATCCTTCCATCATGAGCAATGGCCAAAACCTCAATCCTTTCTCCAAAAGCCTCCTTGTGAATACGCAGCAAGGGTAACACTGCTCTCCTGCCTCTGACAGAGGCCCCACTGCACTGGGAGGCACACCACAGTCTTTGGTCTAGGAGGGCATGTGAAAGACGGCATGGAGGCCTGTAATGCAATCATGCCAGACTTGGCAAACACCAAATCCAGAGACAGAAGCTGTAAGAGTCTCACCACCATGTCCACAGTCACCTGATTTAGACAGCCAGCTCTCTGGCAGGATATCCTCTGCCTCAAGTCATGTCTTCCCATTTTTTTATCAGTGTGCATTCTCTTTCAATGAATGCACCCACAGGCCCCATATGATGCCACAGTGACTTGGAACTAAGGATATGTCTTTTTTTAAGCTGCAAACTCCTGGAGAGAGATTTACCTCTTGGATTACAAATGGGGTGAAACTAGCACAATGCAGACATGTGCCCACATTGTGCAGTGGGCACAAGCAGAACAAAGGAACTGGAAGCCTTTACATGGAATTTCCCACAAAACAAAAATATTTCAAATGTGAAATGGGTAACTAAGTTCACACCAGGGATCACACCAACAGCACTACTAGATAGGGGCCAAGGGTACTAGCTGCTAGTACAAGGGTCTAGGGAACTACTAAAGGGGTAGTGAATACCGCACAACGTGGCTGGGCTAATATATGCCTTCGGGCAGATAGCCCAGTACCAACCTATGAACCTATTACCATACCAGAGAAAAAACAGAATGTCAAGTACCCAGAAGGTATTTTTTATCTTTCTTCAAGAAGCAGGCAGACCAGACTGACGGTGCGGACAATATTCATGACAGCAAACTACAAAGCAAGAAAAATCTGAAGCTATAATAGGGGCATCTATTGATTCTAACACTGACAGCCTTACATGGCAGTGGGAGGGAGCTTGCCAAAGTCTTGGAGGAAGATATAGCTCTACAAATGAGGCTGGCTGGGCTACCTGCAGGCATGATATCCCAAGTGGCAATGGTTGTTATGAACATCTACTGTACAACTTATTAGCTACTCATTCCATGGCATACAAAACCAGATATTCTAGTCCAACCAAAACAGCTATTGTGGCTTCTGATAAGACAATCTTGTTAGCTATACATCATGTCAGACACTAGGTAATTAAATGCATGCATTTACTGTTTTCTAGGAATAACTGGCCATTCTATTAAATGGTTATATGAAATAACATTGCATACGTGAACCTACAAAAATATTAACTGACTTGCTGCCATATTTTCCAGCAAAAACTGGACTAAGCTGATAAATGTTATGAATACAACCTCTCTATTTGTCATGCAGTACACCAGAATAAAAAGAAAATAATACATACCAAACCCTGATATCTGAATGAATCATAGACGCTCCTAATGAACAGCCAAAACGGCCATAAGTACTCAAATCGGAACTCCAGGACGAAGTCTGCCAGCAGCACAAGAGCCCATACAACCAGAAATTTAAGGTATAAAAAAGTGCTGAAATAAAATTAGAACACTGTTAAAAAAAAAAAAAAAGGAGAGATCATTTTTCAGTCAAACGTCTACTACTACTCAAAGTATAAAGCTAGTAACCTCTACACAAACATCCATAGAAGTAGCCAATTCAAGTTAGACATCCAACAGTTGCTAGAATACTAAGTTTACTTTATGCAAAAGGTTGGTACCACAACCCCTTCCACTACTCTAAATACTCCAACCTCCACCCCACCAAGAAAAAAAAAATCTCCAACAGAGAACAGTATTAAAGGGTAAGAATACTATTTACTGCTTCATCCTGATTTTCTCATATTTTGTGCTAATCTGTGGTATTTTACCACCTGGATGTCACCTGCAGGCACAGCCAGTCTATTTGTTGACTTGAGGCACTTGTAAATTTTTGTGAAGTAAGAGTCTTGGTTAAAGATCCTTCATTAGGTACACAATATAAAAGTATACAGAGACAAGCGGACTAGCAGACTAAAAGCACAACTCTCTCTGCTCCCTGAATTCATGTCAAGAAGCTGGGCACAGTTTTTGTATATCTGAAATAAAAAACATAGCACTGGACTTCACACTTAAATCTATACATAAAAAAATGCAGTATACATTTTGCCCAGACTTACAATTTGCTTCCATAAAGAGGTAAAGGTACCATAATAGGAGGTCTACTAAAAGCTATCCAAAAGGCAGGACATCTTCCTTCTGACTGCATTTTATGAGAGCATAAATACATAATGGAAAGGATCCACACACCTACCCAATTTACTGTTAATATGCCTTACCAAATACCCCTTTCACCAAGGGATTCATCTGAAATGGCATGTTACATGGTAAAACAATCCTGAAGTTGATCAGCAGCATCCAAGGACCAGATTACTACTCCAACTGCAAAAACTTGTGTGATAAACTATTTCAGTATGCTTTACACAGACCTGTCCACTTTATTTCTTGACACTGCCATTCACAAATGTTATCAGGGTTTCTCACTTCATATTTTCCAAGCAAGGAATATTTCCTGCATCAACTGTGCTTGTTCAACTATCCTTTCAATTAGCAAACTGAGCCATCACATATAGCCTCCTGTAGAAATGATCTAGGTATAAAAGTAAAAGTAAAATTTTCAAAATGTTATTAGTTGTTGATGCCAACAGCTTTCCTTACTGGGAGAAGGAA